>NW_027168352.1:647500-740634 GCF_040954835.1 Lepisosteus oculatus
AGGTTTGTTCGGTGTGTGGCAGGCGCACGTCGCGAGCTTGCGTGGCGATCTGCCGGTCTGGAGTTATGCAAATGAGGCCGAATTGCATCCCGGGACATGCTGCGAATGCGCAACGGCGACTGCAGATGTGTAGGAAACGGCGCGCTCGTTTTCTCGTTTTGCCCACACTTTTGAGTGTTAGTGTGGCGTGTGAGTGTGTGAAAGAGTGGGCCCAGCAGGAGGCGGTGGCGTGCGGGGCGAGGAGGTGGCCTAGGCTGCGCGATTTGTGCTGTGGGTGCGGCCCGCTTGCAGGGGCCTGTACAACTCATACTTACCTGGCAGGGGAGATACCTTGATCAAGAAGGAGGATCACCCAGGGCGAGGCTCGACCATTGCACTCCGGCTGTGCTGACCCCTGCGAATTCCCCAAATGTGGGAATCTCGACTGCATAATTTCTGGTAGTGGGGGACTGCGTTCGCGCTCTCCCCTGATGTGCTTGGTCCAAAATCAGATACGGGAGGGTTAGGACACCACGAGCTGCGTGGCTGTGGAAGGATCCCGGTTCGACAGGAGTGGACGCCGCTGCTGGTTCTCGCTGGCTTTTAGTTAGGGGTCCGGAGAAGCATCTCAAGCTAGTTCCACTACTCCTTCCGGACGTTCATTCCCTTTTCAAAGTCAGTCGTTTTGCTGTAGTCTGCGTTCTTTAGGCTGATTATCGAGGTTAGCCTTTATTTTGGACCAAGCACATCAGCGCAAGGTGTTTAAAGACAGATTTGGTCACGGTGATATCATGGTAGAAAGAAACGAGCTTGTTACGTCTCAACAGAAACGCTCTTTAGCTCTTTCAGCTTTATGCAGAGAACAGCGTCTGTCGAGATTACTTTTGTGTCAGCGCGAAACGCCGTGTGCTGTCAGTATGATTTCATATTGCTCGTAGCGGCGCCTGGCTTTTGTCTGTCAAACGTTAGGTTGCACTTCTTCATGCTGCATCGTCGGCATGAGTGGAGAATTTTAAACGTCTGTACTTACTGCGCCCCATAAGAAATCGTTTGTCCCCATTCAAAAGAGATTGTGCGATGTCCTGCAGCGTTCGCAAAGCAAACCTTTGACAGTTTGAAAAGAGGAATTTATTCTGCTTCCTGTGCGTGCAGTAGTTACAAAGTTGAACGTCTTTACACGATCTGCTGCAGTTTTCAGTGGGTGGGCTTTGTCAAATGGCTTGAAAAAACGCACTGTGTTTCGGCTCGGGAAACATCATGAGCAGTGTCCTGCATGTTTTCTGTGTATAGCTGTCTTTTAACGCATACAGAATTCATTCGAAATCATTGATTTCTCCAATTAACAAGGTTCCCTTTTTGAGCCTGCCAGAAGCATTCTTTCAATGTAACAGATTTACTCCGGGGAAGGGCAGCATGACATTGAGAGTAGCTCAAGCTTTCAGCACCTTTATCTGACTGCATGTATGCAGACACTGCTCAGAATCCCCTGTAAGATTCTCCTTCAATTCCGTTTTGCAGTGCTTTAGCTCTTTCAAAAGGCTTCGCTTTGCTAGTCACAATCCAAGGCTCATGACAGCATTTGAAAACATTCGCAACTGCGTTGGCTGGGAATCGAACCTGGGTTAACTGCTTTGAAGGCAGCTATGCGCAACACTGGCTCGCTCCAGAATAAATCTCACGTCGAGGGCATATTTTTTTCCATTTTACCGTGAGTCGGGCTCAGCTGCACAGAGGAGAGAGCAGAGCAATGAGGTCACGGGGACAGGGGAGTCACACGCTGGCGGTTTGAACACGCGGAAGATCACTGAGGGATCCACAGTATATGGACCCTCCGTGCGCCATCAGTCCGCACTCCGGACTCTGAATCCTGCCATCCGAGTTAAGATCTCGGCGGAACCTGAGGCGCAGTTCCTTCTTAAAACGTAATCTGGTGAGCATTTCTAGAATCGTACTTGTATAGATGCAACCTTTAATGTGTTGCTAGGTTAAAATTGATGACTTCTTGTATTTCAGTAGGCAACTGCCCTCTTGATTTCGGATTTAATTTCTTTATTACAGGGGCGCTTTTATGAAGACAGAGTCATGTTCAGGTACTTTGCTTGATGGAGGAAGCTCATTTCGGACTCTGTGATCTGCTCACCTGGAAAGGTCTGCTATACTACTACAAGAGAGAAGTAGAGTCTGGAAGAAGGGACAATTTTATGATGCTTTGGAAGATAATGTTTTTTTTTTCTTATACTGAAAATGAAAGGTAGTTGTTTCTATATGGACTCAGTCTTTGGAATTTGTATATATATATATTTCAGTGATCCCTCAGCCATTCCTTCTGTATTGTAATTCAATTTCTCTTTTAAAATTCCTTCCCCACTTCTAGGACCTGCAGTTGCTGAACTCCACAATGGCTTCTATTGGAAAGTCTGTGACTGAGACCAAGTAAGTGTTCACTTTTTTATGAAACCATTATTTATTTTGGAGCAATGAGCAATTCTTATATAAATGCAATAAAATCATTATGCTCAAACTATGAGAGAGAAAATTAAGGATAATTTAAGAAATCAGTTTTAGCTTGTTTCTATACACAGATGGTATGATTTATTTTCAAAGGAAACCCGCGAGGATTCCCCTGGTGTGCAAGATGTGCCTGAATACTCTTGATCAGCTTCCTGCTCACTTGAAGAGGGCGTGTATGAAGCACGCCACGGCAGAAGAGATCAGGATGGCCTCTCAACAGGCGAGGGAGGACATGATGAATCACCTGAAGAACGGGGTCATCGTGGATTACCACAGAATAGAGATCGTGTCTGGTGAGGCAAACAGGATAGTGGTTGTAAGACTGCTAGAGTCCTTGGGCCTTTTTGTACATGGGAAGCCTGAAGACACATTGGCAAGGTGAGATATTTTTAATCTGTAAGTCTTCTGTAGTTTCTTTTTGAAATCATTGTTACAACATATTATGTAAAAGCATGTTGAAAAGAATCTACCTGCATTCCAGCGGCCCTGAGCAAGAGGCCGCTGTCCAGGAGGAAGAGATGCCAGAGGCTGCTCTAGAAACTGAAACAAAAGCGGATAAGGAAGGGGAAGATGTGAGCTCTGAAGAACTCTATCAGCAGTAAGACTTTTTATTTTTCAGATGTATCTATTTTTTACTAAAATTCTAATTTGTCTTATAGGTATAAAATGTTTAAACCGGTGTTTTATATCCTTACAGGCCCTGAGTAGTTAAAAAGTATCAGCAGGCCGGAAGAGAGTGGCCCAAGCTGGACTCTATAGAAAGCACTCCCTGGATGCTCCTCTCCTGATTGGATTCAAACAGTACCTTACCAAGGATATGGGAGTGGCAAATTATTCTCAGGAGGTATTTATTTTTTAAAGGCATTTAAAATTAAGCAATGGTATCTTAATTGTAAATGTTTTTATTTCTTAGCTTAAAATTCACCCATGTGAAATGATGTCAGCCATAAACATCATGACTCTATATTTCCTACCTGAATCTATTCTACTTAAATTATTACATTATACACAATTTGAGTTCATTTTAAAAAGTAAAAGGTAATGAAAGGAATGCATTTTCATAAGAAAGATAATACCGATATGCATGTGATAATCTTCCTTATATCATGTAGTGCGTCATTTGGACACTTTGTGGGCTTGAAATACAAAGAAAATCATGTTCTATGGTACAAGATAAATACAAAACTTAAGCTTTTATTTTAATTAGATTTCTTTATAAAGCATAAGCAATCATTTATTACATCGCTTCTTGAATTAAATCTTTTGACAAGAGGTAAGACTTCTGTTACATTTAAACCCATGTTTAGCTGTGTTTTTAGATTTAACTGAACCAATTTCTGTGTGTGATAATGTCCTTGAATTCTGACAACATCACACTAAATTACATGATATAAAACAGCTAATGTTTCTAGAGATAAAGTTTCTGAGATGCTTCTAATTACTTTTTATTACCAGGGACAGTTTAATTCACCTTGTACAGTACTGTAAGACCAAGATGCTTTTTTTAAAGTTATTTAACATTTTATAGAACTTTGTCTACTATGGCAACATGATGAGCTTGGTGAAACTTGGAAAAATACTGCTTGGCCACTTATCTTAAGATAAAGATAGGATAAAGGTTTATCTTTTGCACCTACCTGACCCCCAGGGAAGGCCAATGCTTTCTAAGTTGATGGTTCCCTACAGTAGACTGTACTTTAATTTCAAAGGTAATGTATATTGACCCAAATCAGTTTTGGAATCCAATCTACTGACGAGATGGAGCACATCCTTTTCTCAGGATTTTAGCATCATACGTTTGGTATATTTAGTCCCTAATGATGAAAGAAATGATCATAGAACATTTGGACACTTTGTAGGCTTGAAATACAAAGCAAATCATGTTCTATGGTACAAGATAAATACAAAACTTAAGCTTTTATTTTAATTAGATTTGTTTATAAAGCATAAGCAATCATTTATTACATTAATATATGTGAAAATAACATTTTAGCATCATACGTTTAGTATATTTAGTCCCTAATGCTGAAAGAAATGATCATAGAACATGACATCTAACCTTACCTGCGGTGTTTTTAATCCCTATTGCTCAATGCATGGTGAAAGCATTGCATACATGTGTCTGACAATGAGGAATGGGCCCCTGAGACAGTCATTTGCCTGTTTCACAAATGATAGTATTTTACTAGAGATTCTGTTTGGGATTCAGATGTGCATTCGGACAGCAATCCCTTTCAAGAAATGATACGCTCTGGATGAGGTCAAAGGTGCTGGAACACTGTATTTAGGATGTGTTTGCAGTGATTGTGTGTCTCCTGCTTCAACGCAGTGATATATAGATGTGCTCCTGTAATTTATTGGTACAAGCCCAGGGCAGTGAGCAGTCTGAGGATTTATTTCCAGACGGCATAGAGCGGTGAAGCAGTGAAGTAGTGCAAAACACTGGATCATTATATTATTAGAATCTATTCTACTTAAATTATTACATTATACTCAATTTGAGTTCATTTTAAAAAGTAAAAGGTAATGAAAGGAATGCATTTTCATAAGAAAGATAATACCGAAATGCATGTGATAATCTTCCTTATATCATGTAGTGCGTCATTTGGACACTTTGTGGGCTTGAAATACAAAGAAAATCATGTTCTATGGTACAAGATAAATACAAAACTTAAGCTTTTATTTTAATTAGATTTGTTTATAAAGCATAAGCAATCATTTATTACATTAATATATGTGAAAATAACATTTTAGCATCATATGTTTAGTATATTTAGTCCCTAATGCCGAAAGAAATGATCATTTGTTTAACATGCACGGGTCTGTCTCAAAGGATGCAGTACTCCTGAAGGGTCTCAAACCCTACATTTCGGATGCCTAGCTGTATCCTTCACATGTGGCACCTCAGAATGACTTCTAACCTTACCTGTGGTGTATTCAGTCCCTATTGCTCAATGCATGGTGTACATACTGCATACATGTGTCTTGAGAATGAGGAATGGGCCCCTGAGACAGTCATTTGCCTGTTTCACAAACAGGGACCTGGACCTGGACCTAGACCTAGACCTGGCCCGTACGGGGCTCAAACCCGCGACCTTGGCGTTATTAGCACCACGCTCTAACCAACTGAGCTAACCGGCCTCACGATAGTGCTCCTCTCTGTGCTGCAAAAAATCAAACTCAGGGAATTTCTTTTTTCCTCCTTTGAATAGAAAGCCGTGTAATTCAGTGTACGGGCTTTCTCGTGCAGTTTCATGGTTCTTGTAACCCAAATCCTACACTGGCCTGAAGTGCCCCCCCATTTCACAGCATTTTTCAGCTGATTTAAAATGTACCTAAAGGAGAAGCATTATTGAAGACCATCAATTACCAAGAGCTTTTGTCAAAGGTTTTGGTGGTCATTTTGAATGACCACAGAGCGCTGTGACCTCGGTTTTACATCTCATCCAAAAGACAGCGCCCTTTTACAACACAGCATCTCCGTCACTATGCTGGGGTATCGGGACCCGCACAGACCTCAGGGTGAGCGCCCCCCCCCCGCCGGCACCATTAACACCGCTTCCAGCTGGAAGCTTTGTTTTTCCCTGTAGCTCACCCTCATTTGGGTACTGACCTGGCTCACACCTGCTTAGCTTCAGTGGGTTTTCAGTTGCAAGTTGCAAGGGGATGCAAGTGATGGAGCCGCTCGGTGCAAAAGCCACTATATTGGCCGGGACTCGAACCCGAGCCTCCCGCGTGGCAGGCGAGAATTCTACCACTGAACCACCAATGCTCGGTGCCTGGGCCTTCAAAAAAGACGCTTTTTTGGTGCTCTGTGCAAAACGCGTCGACATCTGCTTCCAGCTGCAAAATGCCATTCGCGGACGCTGAAGAACTTATTTCCCAGGCAGCGGGTACAAGCGTTGGGCGTTTTAAAACCACCAGGAACAGCAAAGAGGCGCGCTGTGACACTCGATGTATAACTGGAGCCTCACATTTGCAAATGGTGAGGCTCCAGTTCAACACCCAGTTCGACACCACTTTACAGTATATGACAAAAGCATGGCAGACTGTGCCGGACAAGCTGGTAACTTCCGCTTATTTTGACCATATTAAACATTGGAAATCTTCCCACTTGCATTTGTGACACTTGATTTTGGCTCCACCTAAGACACTCTTAAATCTTCAAACACTTTTCTCTTCTCCCGCAACACAGTTGTCTGTCGGCACTATGTGGCAGCGTTGCATGACAACCCATCTCACCACGGAAAGGAACCTAACAGCTTTGGTAAGAGAGTAGAATTACCTGAAGAACTGCTTTCCATGGAAGCAGGAGCAAGCGATGTAGCATTTTTATAGTACCAGGAAAGGAGAAGCGGCACTTCGCCTTTGCCGCACAGGCACAAGGTGACGTGCGGCAGACGCCGTAGTCGGCAGGATTCGAACCTGAGCGGGGAGTCCCCAATGGATTTCAAGTCCATCGCCTCAACTACTCGGCCACGACTACAGAGGCCACGACTACAGAGCTTTTGCTCTCCCGGCCAGCAGGGGTCGCCGTTGGTGCCGTAGGCTTTGGGAGGAAAACCTGTTAGATGGAAAGGTAATCTGTAGCCTCATCTCTAGAGATGTTTTGTTGCTGTGGCATGTGTGTGACCCATATTCAAAAGAAAAAAACCCGTCTGTAAAACAAATATCGAAGCTGCCTCTAAATCTGCAAATGAAGATGAGTCGATAAACCACTCGTTTTTCGTATAACTAGACATATATTCATTTGTTACCGATTTCATTCATTGAGCACGGATACAATAGAGGTACAGCCATTCACTGTTTGACATGTCTGCACTGGGACAGAACCGAGCAATCAGAAAACGGGTGAAACTGTCTTTAGACTCAGCATACAGTACCGAGGCCCCCCATGACCAAATAAAGGCTAACCTCGATAATCAGCCTAAAGAACGCAGACTACAGCAAAACGACTGACTTTGAAAAGGGAATGAACATCCGGAAGGAGTAGTGGAACTAGCTTGAGATGCTTCTCCGGACCCCTAACTAAAAGCCAGCGAGAACCAGCAGCGGCGTCCACTCCTTTCGAAACGGGATCCTTCTGCAGCCACGCAGCTCGTGGTGTCCTAACCCTCCCGTATCTGATTTTGGACCAAGCACATCAGGGGAGAGCGCAAACGCAGTCCCCCACTACCAGAAATTATGCAGTTGAGATTCCCACATTTGGGGAATTCGCAGGGGTCAGCACAGCCGGAGTGCAATGGCCGAGCCTCGCCCTGGGTGAACCTCCTTCTTGATCAAGGTATCTCCCCTGCCAGGTAAGTATGAGTTGTACAGGCCCCTGCAAGCGGCCCGCACCCACAGCACAAATCGCGCAGCCTAGGCCACCTCCTCGCCCCGCACGCCACCGCCTCCTGCTGGGCCCACTCTTTCACACACTCACACGCCACACTAACACTCAAAAGTGTGGGCAAAACGAGAAAACGAGCGCGCCGTTTCCTACACATCTGCAGTCGCCGTTGCGCATTCGCAGCATGTCCTGGGATGCAATTCGGCCTCATTTGCATAACTCCAGACCAGCAGATCGCCACGCAAGCTCGCGACGTGCGCCTGCCACACACCGAACAAACCTTTTCAGCAATTTCCAAAAAACGGGCTTGCTCGCCTGCCCACAAGGCTCCGTCTCTTACCTGCTCTCCAGAGCCTGCTACCTTCTGTGCTTTTCTCTCGGCACCGCTGCAGTGCACACAACTCCTGCAGCGGGAGGGGGGGAGAAAGTTCGGGAGGGGGGGAGGCTCGCTCCGTGCGCACACGTCCTTTCGATGCCAGTCCAACAAGTGCTCCGCATTAGCTGCGTCGGGGCTCCGGCGTGTCGCACCTCACCTCACCTCGCACTGCCCCCTCCTTGAATGTCTGCCGCTGGGCATGCCCCGCTCTCCTCCGCCTTATCTTATCGCGTGTGAGCACCGACAATGGCCACAATGCCGGGGAATGGCACCTGTAAAGTGTTAATTGGGGCACAGGAACAGCCCGTCTCGTCTCGGGGGGCCGGCTTCAGAGACAATACAGCAAACACAGCGGGGCGGGGGAAGAAGACGACACCACACATGCGGGTACATTCAGCTCCGGCGGGAACGAGACATTTGTCGGTCTTTTCAAGTGCCGAGAGCCGAGCAATCCTTCACTTGTATCGTTTCTCCCCGGTGGCTAGATCTGGCCCTGCGACTCTCGACTGGGCTCACCCCCGGGGCAGCCCAGCAGGTGTGAGCCTGGCCGGCACCCGGATGGGAGATTCCCCCCCGGAAAAGCTCCGGTTGCTGCTGCTCCTGCAAGAGGTGTGACTGGGACCAGTAGGGAGCGCTCACCCTGCGGGCTGTGTGGCTCTCTTACGCCCCAGCCTCCTGATGGCGACACTCTGCTGCACAAACAGGCGCCGTCCTTCGGGGGAGGCGTCAAACCGAGGTTCTGACCCTCCTTGGCCATTAGGAAACCCCAGGGCGTCTCTCAAAAAGACGCCGGGGGTGTCCCTCTGGTGTTAGTGCTCCCCTTTACCCATCAGTCGGGGTCTCCTCCTAATCCCCGTCTCACCTGTAACAATCAATGACGAGGCCCCCCTGTCCGTGAGATTTAGTACTTGCGCAAGAGACCGGGGGCAGAGCGCGAACGTGGTCCCCCGCCCCCCACAAAGTGCGCGCTCCGGGTTCCCTCTCGGGGCCCTGCAACACAGCGGAAGGGCAGCGAGAAGGAGCCTCTTGCTCTGACGCCGCAAGGCCACAAGAGGGCGGAGACGGCGCGCGCCCGGCCGACGTGTTGGACCGGTGCGCTTTACGTGCTGAAATAAACACGCGAAAACCCCGAAATGTTTTCAGAGTGCTGTGCACTGGAGGTTTTTGTCTGGTGAAGACTTGCCTGGTGCTCCTCCAGTGCGGGACGAGCCAACACAAGGGAACGCATTCGCCAACATCCAGGCACGCAATGCGATTTGGAAAGCAGCTCCTTTCCAAAGAGTTGCACACGAACGATCCTTCAGTCCCGCTCGGGGGGCACGGAACCCCCACCACACACAGCTTCAAGTAGCGAGTCAGGCGCCGGGGCTTTCGCTTACGGCCACACCACCCTAAACACGCCCGATCTCGTCTGATCTCGGAAGCTAAGCAGCGTCGGCCCTGGTCAGTACTTGGATGGGAGACTGCCTGGGAATACCAGGTGCTTTAAGCTTTTGCTCTCCCGGCCAGCAGGGGTCGCTGTTGGTGCCGTAGGCTTTGGGAGGAAAACCTGCAGGATGGAAAGGTGATCTATAGCCTCATCTCCAGAGATGTTTTGTTGCTGTGGCATGTGTGTGACCCATATTCAAAAAAAAAAAACCCGTCTGTAATACGAATATCGAAGCTGCCTCTAAATCTGCAAATGAAGATGAGTCGATAAACCACTCGTTTTTCGTATAACTAGACATATATTCATTTGTTACCGATTTCATTCATTGAGCACGGATACAATAGAGGTACAGCCATTCACTGTTTGACATGTCTGCACTGGTACAGAACCCAGCAATCAGAAAACGGGTGAAACTGTCTTTAGACTCAGCATACAGTACCGAGGCCCCCCATGACCAAATAAAGGCTAACCTCGATAATCAGCCTAAAGAACGCAGACTACAGCAAAACGACTGACTTTGAAAAGGGAATGAACGTCCAGAAGGAGTAGTGGAACTAGCTTGAGATGCTTCTCCGGACCCCTAACTAAAAGCCAGCGAGAACCAGCAGCGGCGTCCACTCCTGTCGAACCGGGATCCTTCCGCAGCCACGCAGCTCGTGGTGTCCTAACCCTCCCGTATCTGATTTTGGACCAAGCACATCAGGGGAGAGCGCGAACGCAGTCCCCCACTACCAGAAATTATGCAGTCGAGATTCCCACATTTGGGGAATTCGCAGGGGTCAGCACAGCCGGAGTGCAATGGCCGAGCCTCGCCCTGGGTGAACCGATTTTGATTTTTTTATTTTTAAGAACTTTATTTTCTTTTCACAATAAAATACAGGACATCACAAATCAGAAAGCTTTACATTAATATACATACTTAAAACAGTATATATGATCACATCTCATTACATTTTGACACGGTAACAGTTACATAGTAACAATTTCTTTTTTTCTGGTGCAAATCACATTCTTTACTTAAACATGATAATGTTTTTCACAGTCTCTTGAGATATTGACCTATGCTCTCTATTTCCCACAGATTTTCTGCTTCCTCCCTCCCTTCTCTCCACAGATCTCTGAGGTAATAGTTCTCTCGGGTGATGAACAGGGCCAGGCTACCTGCTGCCTTGACTGGGACCTCTATGCCTTTGAATCATCGGAGGGGAATATGGCCAATTGGGTGAGATCTTAGAAAACTTTTAACTGTCCCATAAATTGCAGGGCATTTGTCAGAGAGTGGGACGTCCAGCTTGGGTCTGACACCCCACACTCTGAACACCTCCCTACCTACCCAGAGCCTGGAAAAATAAGTCCAGGTACGCGCTGCAGGTGCTGTTGCAAAGCCTCTCAGCACAGAGGCCAGGAAAATGCACAGCAGCTTCGTAGCAATATCTGGGACAGACTTCCCCCCTGAGGGTAGCGGCCTGTACATTATTTCCCTTCTGAGTCTTTCCTGCTTCCCACCCCATAGAAATTGAAACATCAATCTCCTCAGCACCGCCGCAACACGGTGTGGGATTGGGAAGGTAGAAGCCAGAAAATTCAAGACAGGCAAGAGCTCGGCTTTGATGACCAGCACCTTCCCTGTCATGGTGAGGTCTCGGTCCTTCCATTGCATCAGTTTTTTGTTTAAGATTGGCAATTTGTTCTGCCAATTTACTGTTCCCATTGTTCACAAACTCCGCCACGTCGGTGCGATTCCCAGCGGGACTTGAACATAACCCCCCCGTGGGGCCACAGCGCCCCCGTGTGGCCGAGAGGACCACCACCCTCAGGGCTGAGCTTTTACTGCCGTGTCCCGCTTTTACTCTGGCGATGAAGGAGGGAATCAAGGAGGAGAATTAATATTGTGATCCACCAGTCCTTCACAGGATACCAGTCCATCACAGGACACACACACACCCTTGACAGGACACCAGTCCTTCACAGGATACAAGTCCATCACAGTACACACACACACCCTGGACACCAGTCCATCACAGGACACACACACACTCACACACCCTGGACAGGACAGCAGTCCATCACAGGACACACACACTCACAAACCCTGGACAGGACACCAGTCCATCACAGGATGTTCAGTGCCTCTCTCTAATAAAGTAGAAACAAGACATTAAACTCCGTTCAAAATGGGAGAAATCACCAGGACACCATACACCTTGCTCCGGACGATGGGAGAAGACCTGTACCTTCACGAGTCCGGGTTGTGAAAACTTCTTCTGGCATTTCAAAACGTTTCGAAGGGACCACAGCGCAACCCTGTTTTCCATTTCTATCGTGTATTATTATACAGTCATAAGTATCTGTACTGATCACAGAGTCCCCCTCTCACTGCCAGAACTGAAGCCCAGTGCAGCACGAATAATAATAATAATAATTAATCCATCTGGACTCTCCACTCAGAGCTCTTCCCAGGTCAGGGGGATCCAGTGGGGAGGAGAGCAGAGGGATGGAGCCAGTTCAGAGAGGGGGGTGATTAGGAGGCCATGATGGGTCAAGACCAGGGGGGGAATCAGGCCAGGATACTGGGGTAACACCCCTACTCTTCTACAGAAACACCCCGGGATTGTTAACGAGCACAGAGAGTCAGGACCTTGGTTTGACGTCTCATCCGAAGGACGGCGCCTGTTTACAGTCCAGTGTCCCCCGTCACTATACTGGGCCATCAGGACCCACACAGACCGCAGGATGAGAGCGCCCCCTGCTGGCCCCACTCACACCTCTCCCAGCAGCAACTTTGGGGGGGGGGGGGAGGGAAAAAACCAAAAGCTAAACAGATTTTTTTAAAAAAATTTTTATTGATGCTTAACAAAAGAACAAAAATTACAAGCTTCAGTCCAGACTGGGGTCTGGGGTCCCTCAGCTTCAGTCCAGTCCAGAATGGGGCCCCTCAGCTTCAGTCCAGTCCAGTCTGGGGCCCCTCAGCTCCAGTCCAACCTGGTGTCCCTCAGCTCCAGTGCAGTCCAGACTGGGGTCCCTCAGCTTCGGTCCAGCACAGACTGGGGTCCCTCAGCTTTGGTCCAGCACGGTCTGGGGTCCCTCAGCTTCGGTCCAGACTGGGGTCCCTCAGCTCCAGTCCAGTCCAGTCTGGTGTCTCTCAGCTCCAGTCCAGTCCAGTCTGGGGCCCCTCAGCTCCGGTGCAGTCCAGTCTGGTGTCTCTCAGCTCCGGTCCAGTCCAGTCTGGTGTCCCTAGGCTCCAGTCCAGTCCAGTCTGGTGTCCCTCAGCTCCTGTCCAGTCCAGTCTGGGGCCCCTCAGCTTCAGTGCAGTCCAGTCTGGTCCAGTCCAGATCTTAGCTGGCACAGAACCAGGAAAGGAACCTGGAAAGAATATTGTTATTGCAGGTGTGAGGGACACAGACACAGACGTCACCATGACATCAAACAGCAAGAGGAGACTCCTCCTTGAATCACAGACACAACCGGGTGGCGCCCCCCTGTCTGCTCACCTGCACCTCCTCTTCCTCTTCTTGTCCTTCCTGGCAGCCTGCTCCTCCTCTCCCTCCCTCTTCCTCTCCTGACCCACGGTCTCTGCCGCCTCCATGGGCTCGTCCTGATCATCTGTCTCCACCGACACGCAGCTCAGGGAGTTTAAAAAGACGCACCAGCGATTCTGCAGCAGAGACAGGAGAGTCACGTTAAGAGTCGGACTGGACACTCCAGGACATGAACACTGCACTGAGAGAGAGAGAGGGGTTCATACAGACACATGACTGGACACTCCAGTACATGAACACTGCACTGAGAGAGAGAGGGGTTCATACAGACACACTGACTGGACACTGACTGGACACTGGACAGGAGTAAAGAGAGGATCAGAGCATTACCCACCTTATTTTTCTTCTGTCTCACAGGAGGTGGTGATTGGACCTCCTCCAGCTGGAGTCCGAGGAGGGAGAGAGGGGGCAGGAGAGGGACAGCACAGGGAGAGAAAGAGAGAGACAGGTGAGTCAAGTGTCCCAAGAGTACAGAGACTCTGCTGAAATCACACTCGCAGTGAGTGACACCGACACTAACCAGCCTCAGGACAGCACTGCTAGAGCACCACAACCCAGACTCAACCACATCACAGCACAGATCAAACAGCAATATCTCACACACTGGGACACACACACACAAACACAACATAAACTGGAATGCTACAGAACCTTAAACAGACAATACACACTAGCTGAATATTTGACCAAAATAAAAAATAACAAACAGAAACAGACCCTGACGAAGTACAGGCTCAGTGACCACAACCTGGTCATAGAAACTGGGCGACACAGGCAGACCTGGCTGCCCAGAGAGGACAGGCTGTGCTCCCACTGCCAGCGGGGAGAAATAGAGACAGAGGTGCACTTCCTACTGCACTGTGACAGATACTCTGGGATTAGAGAAACATTCTTCCCGAAATTCAGTAATCTAATCCCAGAGTTCCCACACCTGCCAGAATCACAACGGGTCCCAATCCTACTGGGAGAGGGAGGAGGGAACTCAGTTGATCTGGCAGCCCAGTATGTGATCTCCTGTCACAGCCTGAGGAACAGTGAGTCTGTCTCCCAATAATGCTCCAGCCGCCTACAGTATATGTCAATATTTTATAATATGTGTTTGTTGTAAATGTCTGTAACATGTCTGCTTTACGCAGAGAGTGGCGGGGGTTGGATGTCAAGGCCTGACGATACCGCATTACGCAGAGAGTGGAGGGGTGGGATGTCAGGGCCCGACGACACTGCTTTATGCAGAGAATGGAGGGGTGGGTGTCAGGGCCATACGACACTTCTTTATTCAGAGAGTGGAGGGGGTGGGATGTCAGGGCTAGATGACACTGCTTTACACAGAGAGTGGAGAGGTGGGTGTCAAGGCTATACGACAGTGCTTTACACAGAGAGTGGTGGGGGTGGGATGTCAGGGCCATATGACACTGCTTTACACAGAGAGTGGCCGGGCTAGGATGTCAGGGCCATATGACACTGCTTTACACAGAGAGTGGTGGGGGTGGGATGTCAGGGCTTGACGACACTGCTTTATGCAGAGAGTGGAGGGGTGGGATGTCAGGGCTATACGACAGTGCTTTCGGCAGAGAGTGGTGGGGGTGTGATGTCAGGGCCATACGACACTTCTTTACGCAGGGAGTGGCAGGGGTGGGATGTCAGGGCCTGACGATACTACTTTACACAGTTAGTGGTGGGGGTGGGATGTCAGGGCCATACGACACTTCTTTACGCAGAGAGTGGCAGGGTTTGACGACACTGCTTTATGCAAAAAATGGAGGGGTGGGTGTCAGTGCTTTCCGCAGAGAGTGGTGGGGGTGTGATGTCAGGGCCATACAGCAGTGCTTTACACAGAGAGTGATGGGGGTGTGATGTCAGGGCCATATGACACTGCTTTACACAGAGAGTGGCGGGGGTGGGATATCAGGGCCTGACAACACAGCTTAACGCAGAGTGTGGAGGGGTGGGTGTCAGGGTTATACGGCAGTGCTTTACGCAGAGAGTGGTGGGGGTGTGATGTCAGGGCCATACAACAGTGCTTTACACAGAGAGTGGCGGGGGAGGGATGTCAGGGCTTGACAACACTGCTTTATGTAGAGAGTGGAGGGGAGGGTTTCAGAGCCATAAGACACTGCTTTATGCAGAGAGTGGAGGGATTGGTGTCAGGGCCATATGACACTACTTTACACAGAGAGTGGCGGGAGTGGGATGTCAGGCCCTGACGATACTACTTTACGTAGACAGTGGCGGGGGTGGGATGTCAGGGCCTGATGACACTGCTTTATTCAGAGTGGAGGGGTGGGTGTCAGGGCTATACGACAGTGCTTAATGCAGAGAGTGGAGGGTTGGGTGTCAGGGCTATACGACAGTGCTTTCCGCAGAGAGTGGTGGGGGTGTGATGTCAGGGCCATACGACACTTCTTTACGCAGGGAGTGGCAGGGGTGGGATGTCAGGGCCTGACGATACTTTATTTACGCAGAGAGTGGCAGGGGTGGGATGTCAAGGCCTGACGACACTGCTTTATGCAGAAAATGGAGGGGTGGGTGTCAGGGCCATACGACACTTCTTTATTCAGAGAGTGGAGATCTAGACAAAGGGGGCAACTCTTAGTCGTATGGGCTTAGTCACACATCGCAGCGATTAAAAAAACAAAACAAACATATTATGTCTGTTACTAACGACTTTTTTTTCCTACATTGAAAGTCTCTTTCCCGGGTGATTTTCTAGCGCGACTGGGGCTCTTCATTTCTCCTCGGTGTCTCATCGCGGGCGGATTTGAAACAGACCACAGAAGGTGGTCACACACTATATTATTATTGAGAGACAGGCTCACTGTCTGTACCTCAGGCTGGGACAGAGGATCACACACTGTATTATTATTATTTAGAGACAGGCTCACTGTCTGTTCCTCAGAGTTGGACAGGAGATCCCACACTGAATTATTATTATAGAGAGACAGGCTCACTGTATGTTCCCCAGGCTGGGTCAGGATCCCACACTGTATTATTATTATTATTGAGAGACAGTCTCACTGTCTGTTCCTCAAGCTGAGACAGGACATCACATACTGTATTATTATTGATTGACAGGCTCACTGTTCCTCAGGCTGGGACAGGAGATCACACACTGTATTATTATTATTGAGAGACAAGCTCACTGTCTGTTCCTCAGGCTGGGACAGAGGATCACACACTGTATTATTATTATTTAGAGACAGGCTCACTGTCTGTTCCTCAGAGTTGGACAGGAGATCCCACACTGAATTATTATTATAGAGAGACAGGCTCACTGTCTGTTCCTCAGGCTGGGACAGAGGATCACATGCTGTATTATTATTATTTAGAGACAGGCTCACTGTCTGTTCCTCAGAGTTGGACAGGAGATCCCACACTGAATTATTATTATAGAGAGACAGGCTCACTGTATGTTCCCCAGGCTGGGTCAGGAGCTCACACAGTATTATTATAATTATTGAGAGACAGTCTCACTGTCTGTTCCTCAGTCTGGGACAGGAGATCACACACTGTATTATTATTATTGAGAGACAGGTTCACTGTCTGTTCCCCAGGCTGGGACAGGAGATAACACTGTATTATTATTGAGAGACAAACTCACTGTCTGTTCCCCAGGCTGGGACAGGACATCCCACACTGTATTATTATAATTATTTAGAGACAGACTCACTGTCTTTTCCTCGGTCTGGGACAGATGGTCACACACTGTATTATTATTGAGACAGGCTCACTGTCTGTTCCTCAATCTGGGACAGTAGATCACATTGTATTATTTTTATTAATATTATTGAGAGTCTGGCACACTGTTCCCCAGGCTGGGACAGGAGATCCCACACTGTATTATTATTATTTTGAGACAGGCTCACTGTTTGTTCCTCAGGCTGGGACAGGAGATCCCACACTGAATTATTATTATTTTGAGACTGGCTCACTGTTTGTTCCTCAGGCTGAGACAGGAGATCCCACACTGAATTATTATTATTGAGAGACAGGCTTACTCTCTGTTCCACAGGCTGAGACAGGACATCACATATTGTATTATTATTATTGACAGATAGGCTGACTGTCTGTTCCTCAGAATGGGACAGGAGATCACACATTGCATTATTATTATTGAGAGACAGGCTCACTGTCTGTTCCTCAGGCTGGGACAGAGGATCACACACTGTATTATTATTGAGAGACAGGCTCACTCTCTGTTCCTCAGGCTGGGACAGGAGATCACACATTGGCTTGTTGTTGAGAGGCAGGCTCACTGTCTGTTCCTCAGGCTGGGACAGGAGATCACATGCTGTATTATTATTATTGAGAGACAGGCTCATTGTCTGTTTCTCAGGCTGGGACAGGAGATCACACACTGTATTATTATTATTGACAGATAGGCTGACTGTCTGTTCCTCAGAATGGGACAGGAGATCACACACTGTATTACTATTATTGACAGATAGGCTCACTGTGTCTTCGCTTGGGCTTGAACAGAAGATCACACACTGGATTATTATTATTGAGAGAGGCTCACAGTCTGTTCCTCAGGCTGGGACAGGAAATCACACACTCTATTATTATTATTGAGAGACAGGCTCACTGTCTGTTCCTCAGGCTAGGGTAGGATATCACACACTGTATTATTAGTATTGAGAGAAAGCCTCAGTGTTCCCCAGGCTGGGACAGGAGATCACACATTGTATTTTTATTATTGAGAGACAGGCTCACTGTTCCTCAGGCTGGGACAGGAGTTCAAACTGTATTATTATTATTATTGAGAGACAAGCTCACTGTTCCTCAGGCTGGGACAGGAAATGACACACTGTATTATTATTATTGAGAGACAAGCTCACTGTTCCCCAGGCTGGGACAGGAGGCGCAATTATTATTGAGAGACAGGCTCACTGTCTGTTCCTCAGGCTGGGACAGGAGATCACAAACTGTATTATTATTATAGAGAGACCTGCTCTTTCCTGACTGTTCCTTAGGCTGGGACAGCAGATCATAATCTGCTTTATTATTATTGAGAGACTGGCTCACTCCTGTCTGTTCCTCAGGTTGGGAAAGGAGATCACACACTGTATTATTATTATTGAGAGACGGGCTCAGTGTTCCCCAGGCTGAGACAGGAGATCACACACTGTATTATTATTATTGAGTATCTGGTTCACTGTTCCCCAGGCTGGGACAGGAAATCACACACTGTATTATTATTATTGAGAGACAGGCTCACTGTCTGTTCCTCAGGCTGGGGCAGGATATCACACACTGTATTATTATTATTGAGAGACAGCCTCAGTGTTCCCCAGGCTGGGACAGGAGATCACACACTGTATTATTATTGAGAGACAGGTTCACTGTCTGTTCCTCTGGCTGGGGCAGGGAATCACACACTGTATTATTAGTATTATTAAGAGACAGGCTCGCTGTCTGCTCCACAGGCTGGGACAGGATATCACACACTGTTGTAGTGTTCTCTCACGAGGCACCAGTTCTGTAGGGGTTTGGGCATTTACTGGGACAATTATTTTTGTGGCAGTAAATCACACAATTGATTCTTTTAATGGTCTTAAAATCAACCATGCGACATAACTCAAACAACACACACACAGGTACTAATACACGAGGATACATTTGTTAATATATAGAATATGCATTCTATGGGTTATCAGAATACAAAATATATAAATTTATTCAGTTACAAAGAGTTACACATATCAAGAGGACATAAGTTCAGTATATCATTCATTTAGACCATTTCGTAATTGAACTTGTTTACAACTTCTACATGAGATACTTAAAACAAGTACATAACCCTTAGGAATTAAATTGATATCAACTGGTTGGGAGCAGTAATGCAATAAGGTTGAATACTCACTGCCGGTGGGTTCCTTTTCACACCGTTTCCGTAGTGCAGCGGTTATCACGTTCGCCTCACACGCGAAAAATCCCCCCTTCGAAACCGGGCGGGAACAGCCTCTTTTTGCACGCTCCTGTACTTCACAGAGGTCTTGAGCGACCGGTCATTTGTTCCCAATGTGTTTCCGGTGCCTTCATGCACTCTTGTACCAAACGCACGTTCCTTCTGTACGCGGAGCCGATCATTTGCAATTGGGCTGTGCCGACAGACCAGGACGAGCTCTGTCGGCTCAAAAGCAGCGCAGGACCTGCAAGAACAACAGAAAGATTAGCATCCAGCGGGGGCTTCTTAGTGAGCCCAAGATCTCATCAAGAATCGGCTCCAGCAACAGGGCTGGGCGCATTGTTCCATTCTCCGACCACTCTCGTTGTAAACAAGTCCCTCCTGGTCTCTGCTTGAATTGCACTTTCCTGCGTTTGCTTTGGTGTAACTGGCTTCCCCTGCATGGGCGAATGTGAAGAAGATCCTAAGTAAGTCATTGAAGAAAACCGAGAAGAGGTCGGAGTGGCCTCTGTCGTTCATCAACGATCCAGTCAGGCAGTACTCCTCTGCAAAGCGCCGTTCGTTCACATCGATTGGCTTTTTTTGCCTTCATTTGTGCATGTAGTAAAAGCAGACGCCCCTATCCTACCGTGAACCCGACTCGAACCGGGGTTGTTGCGGCCACAACGCAAAGTACTGACCACTATACGATCACGGCGAGATACCGAGACACACGTGGCAGGGCGGAAAAGGCTGTGCTCTCTTCGTGTGACATAATTCGGAAAAGTCCTGACGTTGCATTTCAACTGAGCCCCAGTATACATCGACCCTTCGACACTCTGAGTGACACCTCTTGCGTGTTTTCTCATATTTATGTAGTTTGCTTGCATGATGCCCGGAACAGCGGGGTTGTTCGCTCCCATATGGTCGAGTGGTTAGGATTCCTGGTTTTCACCCAGGTGGCCTGGGTTCAACTCCCGGTATGGGAACGTGTCAGTTTTGAATCCTGCTTTCCAAAAGATTAGCACCGTGTACGAAGGAGCTGCATTAAAACTACTCGAACGTGCAAAACGTGCGAGAAGAGGGGGTGCTTGTTTCCAACCGAAACTTCTCGCGTGTGAGACGAGCTGACCATCGCTGCAGGAGGTGGGAGGGTTACTCTGGTAGACAGGGCTGACCTTCGGCAATAGGATTTATACTCTCCAAGATGATATTTGCACTTTCTGGAGAGGCGATTTTCTCCACTTCAGTAGCCCGATTTCGTCGATTGCGTGGAGAGGGCTGTAGAATGTGGCGCCGCCTTTCCTGCTCCGTCCATGACAGGCGTGCTGGTCTCTGGAGAGAGAGCACGGTCCATCAGCGCACTCCAATAAAGGCACTGGAAGCAGCTGAATCGCATTGACGAAGCTCAGCGCTGGGCCGCTGGGCACCTCTTACAACCGTTTCCGTAGTGTAGTGGTTATCACGTTCGCCTCACACGCAAAAGGTCCCCGGTTCGAAACTGGGCGGAAGCAGACTTCTTTTGTCGCCACGCACAAAAGGGGATTGGGGATTCGCCTAGCACTGTGATCGAACAGACCCACTCACCTCTTAGTGTGGCGGGATCTGCACAGTGCATGTCACAGCGCATCCTGCTTTCACTTCAATGCGCGTCCTGATGTACCCCGGTCTCCCGCGTGACAGGTGGGGACAGGTGACAGGTCCACGTGACAGGTCCTATACTAACGAGGAAGACATCGCTCTCTCCGACCCCCGGCATCGTGTCCCGACCCACCGTGCTGGAAGCCGACTCGTGCTGTGATTCCTTTACGGAGCAGAAATGACAACCGAGGAGCCGAGAGATCATTTCAGCATTTCGCGTCTGAACGGAAAACACAAACGACCAACTCGGAATGACTTGCCTTTGACGCTTATCAAAGCGTTCTTTGTGGATCGAACAGACCCACTCACCTCTTAGTGTGGCGGGATCTGCACAGTGCATGTCGCAGCGCTCCCTGCTTTCACTTCAATGTGCTTCCTGATGTCGAGTCGTGTGCCGTGCGGAGGCTCTGAAAGCGAGAGCAATGAAAAGGTGCACGACGCTGTGTTAGAAAACAGAGAAGTGAAAGGCAGTCCTTTCTCTAAGGAGGTGAAAGAAAAGCTACTCCCCGTCGGGGAATCGAACCCCGGTCTCTCGCGTGACAGGCGGGGATACTTGCCACTATACTAACGAGGAAGACATCGCACGCTCCGACCCCCGGCATCGTGTCCAGACCCAGCCCTGTGGTTGAAGCCGATACCCTGGCTTCTCTCCAGACACAGCTGGGTGAGTTCCTCCAGTCAGGACAGGGGGGGCTCTACTGTACACAGAGGGTGGCGGGGATGTGGAACAACTCCTTTGTTCGGGGCCTTGGGGCATTCTTGTTGTGAAAGGCGCTATATAAAAAAACGGAATTGAAATTGAATCTTACAGGTTTGGGTTTTTCAGAGATCTTGTCAGAGATGACATGCCCGTTTCAAAAACGTAACGGCACTCCTCACGTTCGAGCGCCGCCGGTCTGTGACGTAACGTATCCTTACACAACCATGACGGTTTCATCATGGACAGCACGAAAGCCCGAAAAGTGGTTGACCTTTTAGTTTGGCAACGCCACGATGGATCCCAGTTTTTTTTTATTTTGGAGGCCAAAGAGGACAAAAAAGGAAACGTCCGGTGTCTTGTAGCGTGAGAAGGGTTTAAATTTCGACTTAAGGAGTTGGCCATCGTTATATTTCGCGAGGTATAATACGGGGGGAAAAAGAACATTTGTATTTATCAACCTACTAGTAATACTGGGTGGATGTCACGTTCCCCAAAGTTCAGTGCCTCTCTCTAATAAAGCAGAAACGCGACATTAAACTCCGTTCGAAACGGGAGAATTCACCAGGACACGATACAACTGACGTCCGGAAAAAAAAGAAAAAAAGAACTCCTATTCCCATTTGTAATGACCCGTCGTGTTTTTCCCGGTGTACGCTTCTCTTTCGGAGACCGTTTTGTTGTTTTGCTGTTGGAATAAATGCCGAGGTGACCCTTCTGTGTGGAGTCTGCGTGTTCTCTCCAGCGGGTCGTTTCCTCCACCGCAGGGGCTGGTCGAAACGGGGTCTCCCAATCATCACAGAAGTGTGTGTCGTTTTGGGTGGTGGTGGTGGGGGGATGCATCGGGGATACTGCGCCCCGAGGGGGTGACCTCTCACATTGCTCCGGACGAAGGGAGAAGACCTGTACCTTCCCGAGTCCGGGTTGTGAAAACTACAGCGCTACCCTGTTTTCCATTTGTATCGTGTATTATTAGACAGTCATAAGTATCTGTACTGATCACAGAGTCCCCCTCTCACTGCCAGGACTGAAGCCCAGTGCAGCACGAATAATAATAATAATAATTAATAAGTCTGGACCCTCCACTCAGAGCTCCTCCCAGGTCAGGGGGATCCCCTCCAGCCCCCCCAGTGTGCAGCCCCCACCTGGATGATGCTCCAGTCCGCTCAGCAGACAGCAGCTCTCAGTGGGGAGGAGAGCAGAGGGATGGAGCCAGTTCAGAGAGGGGGGTGATTAGGAGGCCATGATGGGTCAAGACCAGGGGGGGAATCAGGCCAGGACACTGGGGTAACACCCCTACTCTTTTCCAGAGACACCCCGGGATTGTTAATGAGCACAGAGAGTCAGGACCTCGGTTTGACGTCTCATCCGAAGGACGGCGCCTGTTTACAGTCCAGTGTCCCCCTTCACTATACTGGGGCATCAGGACCCACACAGACCGCAGGGTGAGAGCGCCCCCTGCTGGCCCCACTCACACCTCTCCCAGCAGCAACCCTGGGGGGGGGGGGAGGGAAAAAACCAAAAGCTAAACAGATTTTTTTTAAAAACATTTTATTGATGCTTTACAAAAGTCCAGTCCAGTCTGGTGTCCCTCAGCTCCAGTCCAATCCAGTCTGATATCCCTCAGCTCCAGTCCAGTCCAGTCTGGGGCCCCTCGGCTCCAGTCAAGTCCAGTCTGGGGCCCCTCAGCTTTAGTCCAGTCTGGTGTCCCTCAGCTCCAGTGCAGTCCAGACTGGGGTCCCTCAGCTTCGGTCCAGCACAGTCTCAGGTCCCTCAGGTTCGGTCCAGCACAGACTGGGGTCCCTCAGCTCCAGTCCAGTCCAGTCTGGTGTCCCTCAGCTTCGGTCCAGTCCAGTCTGGGGTCCCTCAGCTTCAGTCCAGCACAGTCTGGGGTCCCTCAGCTTCGGTCCAGCACAGACTGGGGTCCCTCAGCTTCGGTCCAGCACAGTCTGGTGTCCCTCAGCTTTGGCCCACCACAGACTGGGGTCCCTCAGCTTCGGTCCAGCACAAACTGGGGTCCCTCAGCTTCGGTCCAGCACAGTCTGGGGTCCCTCAGCTTCAGTCCAGACTGGGGTCCCTCAGCTTCGGTCCAGCACAGTCTGGGGTCCCTCAGCTCCAGTCAAGTCCAGTCTGGTGTCTCTCAGCTCCGGTCCAGTCCAGGCTATTGTCCCTAGGCTCCAGTCCAGTCGTCTGGTGTCCCTCAGCTCCGGTCCACTCCAGTCCAGTCCAGTCCAGTCTAGATCTTAGCAGGCACAGAACCAGGAAAGGAACCTGGAAAGAATATTGTTATTGCAGTTGTGAGGGACAAAGACACAGACGTCACCATGACATCAAACAGCAAGAGGAGACTCCTCCTTGAATCACAGACACGACCGGGCGGCGCCCCCCTGTCTGCTCACCTGCACCTCCTCTTCCTCTTCTTGTCCTTCCCGGCAGCCTGCTCCTCCTCTCCCTCGCTCTTCCTCTCCCTCGCTACGGTCTCCGCCGCCTCCATCGGCTCGTCCTGATCTTCTGTCTCCACTGACACGCAGCTCAGGGACTTCAAAAAGACGCAACAGCGCTTCTGAAGCAGAGACAGGAGAGTCACGTTAAGAGTCGGACTGGACACTCCAGGACATGAACACTGCACTGAGAGAGAGAGGGGTTCATACAGACACACTGACTGGACACTCCAGTACATGAACACTGCACTGAGAGAGAGAGAGGTTCATACAAACACACTGACTAGACACTCCAGTACATGAACACCGCACTGAGAGAGAGAGGGGTTCATACAGACACACTGACTGGACACTCCAGTACATGAACACTGCACTGAGAGAGAGAGGGGTTCACACAGACACCCTGACTGACTGGACACTCCAGTACATGAACACTGCACAGAGAGAGAGAGGTGTTCATACAGACACACTGACTGGACACTCCAGGACATGAACACTGCACTGAGAGAGAGAGGGGTTCATACAGACACCCTGACTGGACACTGACTGGACACTGGACAGGAGTAAAGAGAGGATCAGAGCATTACCCACCTTCTTTTTCTTCTGTCTCACAGGAGGTGGTGATTGGACCTCCTCCAGCTGGAGTCCGAGGAGGGAGAGAGAGGGCAGGAGAGGGACAGCACAGGGAGAGAAAGAGAGAGACAGGTGAGTCAAGTGTCCCAAGAGCACAGAGACTCTGCTGAGATCACACTCGCAGTGAGTGAGCCTGGGTGTAGCCCACTAATACTGACCCTCTGGACACCACAGGACAGAGAGGAGGAGGAGGAGAGAGACACACTGCCTGGACACCACAGGACAGAAAGGAGGAGGAGAGAGACACTGACAGACAGGGCTGAAAGAGAGAGAGACAGAGAGGCAGGGACAGACAGACAGCAGGCCGAGAGAGAGACACTGAGATCGAGGGACAGACAGACTGAGAGACAGGGCTGAAAGAGAGAGAGACAGAGAGGCAGGGACAGACAGACAGCAGGCCGAGAGAGACACTGACAGACAGGGCTGAAAGAGAGAGAGACACTGAGACCCAGGGACAGACAAGACGGCGAAACTCCACCACAGACAGGACAGGAGGCAGGGTGGGACCAGCACTGACCTCCTTCCTCTCTCCTGCCAGAGGAACTGTCTCCACCTCCTCTTCCTCCTGCAAGTCAAGAGACAGGCTGAGAGAGAGACGGGCTGGCGGGACATCGGGCGAACAGAGCTGAAGGCAGAGAGCCGGTGAGACAGGCCCAGCTGGGACAACGCAGGACAGACAGAGAGACAGACAGGGAGACACACGGAGAGACACAGGGAGACAGGCCCAGCTGGGACAACGCAGGACAGACAGAGAGCAGGGAGACACAGGGAGAGAGACCCAGCTGGGACAACGCAGGACAGACAGAGAGCAGGGAGACACACGGAGAGACACAGGGAGACAGGCCCAGCTGGGACAAAGCAGGACAGACAGAGAGCAGGGAGACATGGAAAGAGAGAGGGAGAGAGACAGGGAGAGAGGGACAGACACAGAGACTCAGACAGAAGGACAGAAAGACAGAAAGAGAGAAGTGCAGATGGACAGATGACAGAGACAGAGAAAAGGACATATGGACTGATGGACAGAAAGACAGAAAAGGACAGAAAGACAGATGGACAGAAGGACAGATGGACTGAAGGATAGACGGACAGAAGGACAGATGGGCGGACAGACAGATAGACGGACAGACGGACAGACTCTGCCCCACTTGCCTCGTCAGACATCTCAGCCTCTCTCCTTGCCCTCCGCACCGGGGAGCCCCAGGCGGGGCCTGGCGGGGCCGGGCGGGCGATGGGGGGCAGGACGGGCGGGGGCAGGGGCAGGGGCACCGCCCCGGGCAGCAGGGGGGGCTCGAGGGGCATGGCGGGGAGGAAGGGGGGGCGGCGGGGCGGGGCGGTCAGGGGCCTGAGGGGGCCGGAGGGGGGGGCCGGTGGCGAGGAGCGGAGGGGGCTCTCGGGCGAGGAGGGGGGGGACACCGAGCGGAACGAGCCGGGCGAGCCCGAGCGGGACGAGCCGGGCGACCCCGGGAGCTCCAGCTGCAGCTCGGCCGCCCTCTCCAGCTTCTGGACGAGCTCGGGGAAGCACGAAGACACCACGGGATTCTGTCCAGCGGGGAAAGGGGGAGACACAACGTAGGGGGGATGAGGAGCAGAGACTACGCCTGGACAGGTGAGTGTGTACAGTGTGTCCAGTAAGAGTCTGGACAGGTGAGTCTCTACAGTGTGTCCAGTGAGAGTGTGGACAGGTGAGTGTGTACAGTGTGTCCAGTGAGAGTGTGGACATGTGAGAGTGGACAGTGTGTCCAGTGAGTGTGGACAGGTGAGTGTGGACAGTGTGTCCAGTGAGAGTGTGGACAGGTGAGAGTGCACAGTGTGTCCAGTGAGTGTGGACAGTGTGTCCAGTGAGAGTCTGGACAGGTGAGTGTGTCCAGTGTGTCCAGTAAGAGTCTGGACAGGCGAGTGTGTCCAGTAAGAGTGTGGACAGGTGTGTCCAACAGTAAGAAGCTGTCTTACCCTGTAACCCAGCTCAGGGGTGTTAGGGGGTGCTCTGTCTCCTCCCCAGATCTCACCTTCAGCTCTGGTGAAATGCCGGACCACTAGGAGACGCTGGAAACGAGGACACAAGACAGAGGTCAGGTCCACAGAGCTCACTCAATCACTACAGCAAGCAGAGACCTCTTGGCCATCAGGACTGTGGGGGTCAGAGTGGGGAGCTGTAGGGTATCGGGAGTTTAGGGGTCACTGTGGGGAGCTGTAGGGTATCGGGAGTTTAGGGGTCAGTGTGTGGGGAGCTGTAGGGTATCGGGAGTTTAGGGGTCAGTGTGGGGAGCTGTAGGGTATCAGGAGTTTAGGGGTAAGTGTGGGGAGCTGTAGGGTATCGGGAGTTTAGGGGTCAGTGTGGGGAGCTGTAGGGTAGATGTGGGGCACCGGGCCCACCACAGGGCGGCCGGTCCAGTCTCGCGGAAGGCGACCGGGTCAGACTTACGGAAAAGCACCGGGACTTGGGCCGGGACCTCTCCCGCTGCCAGTCCGGGTTCGGCCTGACCGGTGTGACCTGTGAAGACGCCAAACAGCCCATCTCCGAGACAGCTCTGACCACATAGCCCAGCCCAGTCGTGTCGAGACTAGGGGCCTTGGGCAGTCTCGACAGTGTGTCCAGTGAGAGTGTGGACAGGTGAGTGTGTACAGTGTGTCCAGTGAGAGTCTGGACAGGTGAGTCAGACCAGTGTGTCCAGTAAGAGTCTGGACAGGTGAGTCTCTACAGTGTGTCCAGTGAGAGTCTGGACAGGTGAGTGTGTACAGTGTGTCCAGTAAGAGTCTGGACAGGTGAGTCTCTAAAGTGTCTCCAGTGAGAGTCTGGACAGGTGAGTGTGTACAGTGTGTCCAGTAAGAGTCTGGACAGGTGAGTCTCTAAAGTGTCTCCAGTGAGAGTCTGGACAGGTGAGTGTGTACAGTGTGTCCAGTAAGAGTCTGGACAGGTGAGTGTGTACAATGAGTCCAGTAAGAGTCTGGACAGGTGAGTCTCTACAGTGTGTCCAGGAAGAGTGTGGGACGTTCAGAGGCAATCTGTGCACTCAGAAGGCCATAATGGACCTGCAGCTTGGTTTTCCTCTGACCCGCGACCCTGTCTCTTGAGCCAAGGCGTGTCCTCAGTCAAGATCACCACTGGAAGTGTCTCTCCTCGTCTGGAGGTGTTACCGTGAGACCTGGTCTGTCAAGCGCTTTGCGCTGCTATGTGTGTGAAAGGTGCTCTATCAGTGAAGTTTATTATTATTATTATTATAATACAGCGAGCGCTGCTGGGGGCGGAGAGGCCAGTCGGAGGAGGGCTGGACGCTGGACGCTGGACGGCGGGCGGGAGGGGTGGACTTACGACGCCTCGCCGGGCCCGGGTCCTGCTGCGACCGCGCACGGCCGTGCGGCATCTCTGTCGGTCCATCGTCCTGCCGAGACAAGAAGAGTCACAGAGGGGAGGGGGCGGAGCCACACAGCTGGGTGGCTTGTTCCCCACCCCCGCCCCCCTCTGTGTACAGAAGAGCCTCCTGTCATGACTGGAGGAGCTCACCCAGCTGTGTCTGGAGAGAAGCCAGGGTAATCGGCTTTGTTCCACACCCCCGCCACTCTCTGTGTACAGTAGACCCTCCTGTCCTGACTGGAGGAGCTCACCCAGCTGTGTCTGGAGAGAAACCAGGGTATCGGCTTCAACCACAGGGCTGGGCAGCTTGTTCCCCACCCCCAACACTCTCTGTGTAGAGGTGCACCTCCTCTCAATATCTTTTTACAGCACGATCACACCCATAAGAGTGGAGTAACAGGGAAAAAAAACAACTTATTTCTCAACTTATTTTATTTCTCGACAGCGGCATTTTTTAACTGACTTACCGATTCACGGGGATACTTAAGGGCGAAACTGAAGCTGAAACTATTATTTGATTGAAGTTGAAGTAACCCGCGAATCTTTTTTGGAATTAACACGTGTTTAGAAAGCGATATATAATCCTTTCCTCCTCCTCTCTCTTCACTCCTCTGAGCTCACGGGGCTCCGGCGCCGCCCCCCGCTAGAATCCGCCGCTCTGTGACGTCAGGCGGCTCATTGTGACGCCCCCGTGACGTCGCCCCCGACGCGCTCACGGCTCGGCCGCGAAAAACAAAAATGGCCGACATTTTTCGCGGATGTTGTTTTTTTTTGGGTGGACATTTTATTTTTCCAACTCTCGGCGGCCAGCCGGGTGTCCCTGTACGAACCCGGTAGTCGCCACCCCGGACAAGCAGGGGAAACGGGTCCAGCTGTTTCTGGCCCAAGGGTTACAAAAGCTGCATTTGAATTTAAAGACAAAATCACGTCGAGGGCGCATTCAGCACCCCCACGTCCAACACGGGTTTCCGTGGGGTGGGGTTCAGTGAAATTAGCACCCCCCCGACCCCCAAGTCAAAGAAAGACCAACCTCCACCCCCCTCTAGCGGCCAAGGGCGGAAATTTCGGGCCACGCCACGTCCAAAAAACACGGGTTCCCCCCCCCCTCCCCCTGTCCTGCGGGGAAAAGACACGGCATTTTCTTTTCCGAGCCCTGCGTGCGACCTCACGACCCCCCCCCAAAAAAACGGGCTTCGGAGACGAGGAAAACCAGGCACGTCGACCTCTCTACAACACCACCCGGCCGTTTCTGTTTCAAACCGTGGTAAAAAAATAAATACAATTTCGCCCCTCACCGACCGCCGCGCAAAAAAACACAACTTCACGCTACAGAAACGGCCTGTGTGAGGGGGGGCACGGGAAAAAAATAAAACCGTGTGCGTGTTTTCGGCAGAGTAAGCTCAGCGGGGAAACTCCCTGAATCTCAGGGTTGCTTCTTGAACCCAGAAAACGACCTTTTTTCTCTCTCTCGTTTTCTTAGTGTCTGGGACGTTCACGAACTCTGCCGCGTCGGTGCGATTCCCAGCGGGACTTGAACATAACCCCCCCGTGGGGCCACAGCGCCCCCGTGTGGCCGAGAGGACCACCACCCTCAGGGCTGAGCTTTTACTGCCGTGTCCCGCTTTTACTCTGGCGATGAAGGAGGGAATCAAGGAGGAGAATTAATATTGTGATCCACCAGTCCATCACAGGACACACACACACCCTGGACAGGACACCAGTCCTTCACAGGATACCAGTCCATCACAGGACACACACACACCCTTGACAGGACACCAGTCCTTCACAGGATACAAGTCCATCACAGTACACACACACACCCTGGACAGGACACCAGTCCATCACAGGACACACACACACTCACACACCCTGGACAGGACAGCAGTCCATCACAGGACACACACACACTCACACACCCTGGACAGGACACCAGTCCATCACAGGATGTTCAGTGCCTCTCTCTAATAAAGTAGAAACAAGACATTAAACTCCGTTCAAAACAGGAGAAATCACCAGGACACCATACACCTTGCTCCGGACGATGGGAGAAGACCTGTACCTTCACGAGTCCGGGTTGTGAAAACTTCTTCTGGCAGTTCAAAACGTTTCGAAGGGACCACAGCGCAACCCTGTTTTCCATTTCTATCGTGTATTATTATACAGTCATAAGTATCTGTACTGATCACAGAGTCCCCCTCTCACTGCCAGAACTGAAGCCCAGTGCAGCACGAATAATAATAATAATAATAATTAATCCATCTGGACTCTCCACTCAGAGCTCTTCCCAGGTCAGGGGGATCCAGTGGGGAGGAGAGCAGAGGGATGGAGCCAGTTCAGAGAGGGGGGGTGATTAGGAGGCCATGATGGGTCAAGACCAGGGGGGGAATCAGGCCAGGATACTGGGGTAACACCCCTACTCTTCTCCAGAAACACCCCGGGATTGTTAACGAGCACAGAGAGTCAGGACCTTGGTTTGACGTCTCATCCGAAGGACGGCGCCTGTTTACAGTCCAGTGTCCCCCGTCACTATACTGGGGCATCAAGACCCACACAGACCGCAGGGTGAGAGCGCCCCCTGCTGGCCCCACTCACACCTCTCCCAGCAGCAACTTTGGGGGGGGGGAGGGAAAAAACCAAAAGCTAAACAGATTTTTTTAAAAAATTTTTTATTGATGCTTAACAAAAGAACAAAAATTACAAGCTTCAGTCCAGACTGGGGTCTGGGGTCCCTCAGCTTCAGTCCAGTCCAGAATGGGGCCCCTCAGCTTCAGTCCAGTCCAGTCTGGGGCCCCTCAGCTCCAGTCCAACCTGGTGTCCCTCAGCTCCAGTGCAGTCCAGACTGGGGTCCCTCAGCTTCGGTCCAGCACAGACTGGGGTCCCTCAGCTTTGGTCCAGCACGGTCTGGGGTCCCTCAGCTTCAGTCCAGACTGGGGTCCCTCAGCTCCAGTCCAGTCCAGTCTGGTGTCTCTCAGCTCCAGTCCAGTCCAGTCTGGGGCCCCTCAGCTCCGGTGCAGTCCAGTCTGGTGTCTCTCAGCTCCGGTCCAGTCCAGTCTGGTGTCCCTAGGCTCCAGTCCAGTCCAGTCTGGTGTCCCTCAGCTCCTGTCCAGTCCAGTCTGGGGCCCCTCAGCTTCAGTGCAGTCCAGTCTGGCGTCCCTCAGCTCCAGTCCAGTCCAGTCTAGTCCAGTCCAGATCTTAGCTGGCACAGAACCAGGAAAGGAACCTGGAAAGAATATTGTTATTGCAGGTGTGAGGGACACAGACACAGACGTCACCATGACATCAAACAGCAAGAGGAGACTCCTCCTTGAATCACAGACACGACCGGGTGGCGCCCCCCTGTCTGCTCACCTGCACCTCCTCTTCCTCTTCTTGTCCTTCCCAGCAGCCTGCTCCTCCTCTCCCTCGCTCTTCCTCTCCTGACCCACGGTCTCCGCCGCCTCCATGGGCTCGTCGTGATCATCTGTCTCCACCGACACGCAGCTCAGGGAGTTTAAAAAGACGCACCAGCGATTCTGCAGGAGAGACAGGAGAGTCACGTTAAGAGTCGGACTGGACACTCCAGGACATGAACACTGCACTGAGAGAGAGAGAGGGGTTCATACAGACACATGACTGGACACTCCAGTACATGAACACTGCACTGAGAGAGAAAGGGGTTCATACAGACACACTGACTGGACACTGACTGGACACTGGACAGGAGTAAAGAGAGGATCAGAGCATTACCCACCTTATTTTTCTTCTGTCTCACAGGAGGTGGTGATTGGACCTCCTCCAGCTGGAGTCCGAGGAGGGAGAGAGGGGGCAGGAGAGGGACAGCACAGGGAGAGAAAGAGAGAGACAGGTGAGTCAAGTGTCCCAAGAGTACAGAGACTCTGCTGAAATCACACTCGCAGTGAGTGACACCGACACTAACCAGCCTCAGGACAGCACTGCTAGAGCATCACAACCCAGACTCAACCACATCACAGCACAGATCAAACAGCAATATCTCACACACTGGGACACACACACACAAACACAACATAAACTGGAATGCTACAGAACCTTAAACAGACAATACACACTAGCTGAATATTTGACCAAAATAAAAAATAACAAACAGAAACAGACCCTGACGAAGTACAGGCTCAGTGACCACAACCTGGTCATAGAAACTGGGCGACACAGGCAGACCTGGCTGCCCAGAGAGGACAGGCTGTGCTCCCACTGCCAGCGGGGAGAAATAGAGACAGAGGTGCACTTCCTACTGCACTGTGACAGATACTCTGGGATTAGAGAAACATTCTTCCCGAAATTCAGTAATCTAATCCCAGAGTTCCCACACCTGCCAGAATCACAACGGGTCCCAATCCTACTGGGAGAGGGAGGAGGGAACTCAGTTGATCTGGCAGCCCAGTATGTGATCTCCTGTCACAGCCTGAGGAACAGTGAGTCTGTCTCCCAATAATGCTCCAGCCGCCTAAAGTATATGTCAATATTTTATAATATGTGTTTGTTGTAAATGTCTGTAACATGTCTGCTTTACGCAGAGAGTGGCGGGGGTTGGATGTCAAGGCCTGACGATACCGCATTACGCAGAGAGTGGAGGGGTGGAATGTCAGGGCCCGACGACACTGCTTTATGCAGAGAATGGAGGGGTGGGTGTCAGGGCCATACGACACTTCTTTATTCAGAGAGTGGAGGGGGTGGGATGTCAGGGCTAGATGACACTGCTTTACACAGAGAGTGGAGAGGTGGGTGTCAAGGCTATACGACAGTGCTTTACACAGAGAGTGGTGGGGGTGGGATGTCAGGGCCATATGACACTGCTTTACACAGAGAGTGGCGGGGCTAGGATGTCAGGGCCATATGACACTGCTTTACACAGAGAGTGGTGGGGGTGGGATGTCAGGGCTTGACGACACTGCTTTATGCAGAGAGTGGAGGGGTGGGATGTCAGGGCTATACGACAGTGCTTTCGGCAGAGAGTGGTGGGGGTCTGATGTCAGGGCCATACGACACTTCTTTACGCAGGGAGTGGCAGGGGTGGGATGTCAGGGCCTGACGATACTACTTTACACAGTTAGTGGTGGGGGTGGGATGTCAGGGCCATACGACACTTCTTTACGCAGAGAGTGGCAGAGCTTGACGACACTGCTTTATGCAAAAAATGGAGGGGTGGGTGTCAGGGCTATATGACAGTGCTTTCCGCAGAGAGTGGTGGGGGTGTGATGTCAGGGCCATACAGCAGTGCTTTACACAGAGAGTGATGGGGGTGTGATGTCAGGGCCATATGACACTGCTTTACACAGAGAGTGGCGGGGGTGGGATATCAGGGCCTGACAACACAGCTTAACGCAGAGTGTGGAGGGGTGAGTGTCAGGGTTATACGGCAGTGCTTTACGCAGAGAGTGGTGGGGGTGTGATGTCAGGGCCATACGACAGTGCTTTACACAGAGAGTGGCGGGGGAGGGATGTCAGGGCTTGACAACACTGCTTTATGTAGAGAGTGGAGGGGAGGGTTTCAGAGCCATAAGACACTGCTTTATGCAGAGAGTGGATGGATTGGTGTCAGGGCCATATGACACTACTTTACACAGAGAGTGGCGGGAGTGGGATGTCAGGCCCTGACGATACTACTTTACGTAGACAGTGGCGGGGGTGGGATGTCAGGGCCTGACGACACTGCTTTATTCAGAGTGGAGGGGTGGGTGTCAGGGCTATACGACAGTGCTTAATGCAGAGAGTGGAGGGTTGGGTGTCAGGGCTATACGACAGTGCTTTCCGCAGAGAGTGGTGGGGGTGTGATGTCAGGGCCATACGACACTTCTTTACGCAGGGAGTGGCAGGGGTGGGATGTCAGGGCCTGACGATACTTATTTACGCAGAGAGTGGCAGGGGTGGGATGTCAGGGCCTGACGACACTGCTTTATGCAGAGAATGGAGGGGTGGGTGTCAGGGCCATACGACACTTCTTTATTCAGAGAGTGGAGATCTAGACAAAGGGGGCAACTCTTAGTCGTATGGGCTTAGTCACACATCGCAGCGATTAAAAAAACAAAAGAAACATATTATGTCTGTTACTAACGACTTTTTTTTCCTACATTGAAAGTCTCTTTCCCGGGTGATTTTCTAGCGCGACTGGGGCTCTTCATTTCTCCTCGGTGTCTCATCGCGGGCGGATTTGAAACAGACCACAGAAGGTGGTCACACACTATATTATTATTGAGAGACAGGCTCACTGTCTGTACCTCAGGCTGGGACAGGAGATCCCACACTGTATTATTATTATTGAGAGACAGGCTTACTCTCTGTTCCTCAAGCTGAGACAGGACATCACATACTGTATTATTAATGATTGACAGGCTCACTGTTCCTCAGGCTGGGACAGGAGATCACACACTGTATTATTATTATTGAGAGACAAGCTCACTGTCTGTTCCTCAGGCTGGGACAGAGGATCACACACTGTATTATTATTATTTAGAGACAGGCTCACTGTCTGTTCCTCAGAGTTGGACAGGAGATCCCACACTGAATTATTATTATAGAGAGACAGGCTCACTGTATGTTCCCCAGGCTGGGTCAGGAGCTCACACAGTATTATTATAATTATTGAGAGACAGTCTCACTGTCTGTTCCTCAGTCTGGGACAGGAGATCACACACTGTATTATTATTGAGAGACAGGCTCACTGTCTGTTCCCCAGGCTGGGACAGGACATCCCACACTGTATTATTATAATTATTTAGAGACAGACTCACTGTCTTTTCCTCGGTCTGGGACAGATGGTCACACACTGTATTATTATTGAGACAGGCTCACTGTCTGTTCCTCAATCTGGGACAGTAGATCACATTGTATTATTATTATTAATATTATTGAGAGTCTGGCACACTGTTCCCCAGGCTGGGACAGGAGATCCCACACTGTATTATTATTATTTTGAGACAGGCTCACTGTTTGTTCCTCAGGCTGGGACAGGAGATCCCACACTGAATTATTATTATTTTGAGACAGGCTCACTGTTTGTTCCTCAGGCTGGGACAGGAGATCCCACACTGAATTATTATTATTGAGAGACAGGCTTACTCTCTGTTCCTCAGGCGGAGACAGGACATCACATACTGTATTATTATTGATTGACAGGCTTATTGTTCCTCAGGCTGGGACAGGAGATCAGACACTGTATTATTATTATAGTGAGACAGGCTCACTGTATGTTCCCCAGGCTGGGACAGGAGGTCATACATTATATTATTATTAAAGAGAGACAGGCTCACAGTATGTTCCACAAACTGAGACAGGAATTCACACTGTATTATTATTATTGAAAGACAGACTCACTGTCTTTTCCTCAGTCTGGGACAGTTGGTCACATACTGTATTATTATTATTGAGAGACAGGCTCACTGTTCCTCATGCTGGGACAGTAGATCACACTGTATTATTATTACTGAGAGTCTGGCTCACTGTTCCCCAGGCTGGGACAGGAGATCACACACTGTATTATTATTAGTGAGAGACAGGCTTACTCTCTGTTCCACAGGCTGAGACAGGACATCACATATTGTATTATTATTATTGACAGATAGGCTGACTGTCTGTTCCTCAGGCTGGGACAGAGGATCACACACTGTATTATTATTGAGAGACAGGCTCACTCTCTGTTCCTCAGGCTGGGACAGGAGATCACACATTGGCTTGTTATTGAGAGGCAGGCTCACTGTCTGTTCCTCAGGTTGGGACAGGAGATCACATGCTGTATTATTATTATTGAGAGACAGGCTCATTGTCTGTTTCTCAGGCTGGGACAGGAGATCACACACTGTATTATTATTATTGACAGATAGGCTGACTGTCTGTTCCTCAGAATGGGACAAGAGATCACACACTGTATTACTATTATTGACAGATAGGCTCACTGTGTCTTCGCTTGGGCTTGAACAGAAGATCACACACTGGATTATTATTACTGAGAGAGGCTCACAGTCTGTTCCTCAGGCTGGGACAGGAAATCACACACTCTATTATTATTATTGAGAGACAGGCTCACTGTCTGTTCCTCAGGCTAGGGTAGGATATCACACACTGTATTATTAGTATTGAGAGAAAGCCTCAGTGTTCCCCAGGCTGGGACAGGAGATCACACATTGTATTTTTATTATTGAGAGACAGGCTCACTGTTCCTCAGGCTGGGACAGGAGTTCAAACTGTATTATTATTATTATTGAGAGACAAGCTCACTGTTCCCCAGGCTGGGACAGGAGGCGCAATTATTATTGAGAGACAGGCTCACTGTCTGTTCCTCAGGCTGGGACAGGAGATCACAAACTGTATTATTATTATAGAGAGACCTGCTCTTTCCTGACTGTTCCTTAGGCTGGGACAGCAGATCATAATCTGCTTTATTATTATTGAGAGACTGGCTCACTCCTGTCTGTTCCTCAGGTTGGGAAAGGAGATCAGACACTGTATTATTATTATTGAGAGACGGGCTCAGTGCTCCCCAGGCTGAGACAGGAGATCACACACTGTATTATTATTATTGAGTATCTGGTTCACTGTTCCCCAGGCTGGGACAGGAAATCACACACTGTATTATTATTATTGAGAGACAGGCTCACTGTCTGTTCCTCAGGCTGGGGCAGGATATCACACACTGTATTATTCGTATTGAGAGACAGCCTCAGTGTTCCCCAGGCTGGGACAGGAGATCACACACTGTATTATTATTGAGAGACAGGTTCACTGTCTGTTCCTCTGGCTGGGGCAGGGAATCACACACTGTATTATTAGGATTATTAAGAGACAGGCTCGCTGTCTGCTCCACAGGCTGGGACAGGATATCACACACTGTTGTAGTGTTCTCTCACGAGGCACCAGTTCTGTAGGGGTTTGGGCATTTACTGGGACAATTATTTTTGTGGCAGTAAATCACACAATTGATTCTTTTAATGGTCTTAGAATCCAACCATGCGACATAACTCAAACAACGCACACACAGGTACTAATACACGAGGATACATTTGTTAATATATAGAATATGCATGCAAACCTAACAGATCTTATCGTATGGGTTATCAGAATACAAAAGATATAAATTCATTCAGTTACAAAGAGTTACACATATCAAGAGGACATAAGTTCGGTATATCATTCATTTAGACCATTTCGTAATTGAACTTGTTTACAACTTCTACATGAGATACTTAAAACAAGTACATAACCCTTAGGAATTAAATTGATATCAACTGGTTGGGAGCAGTAATGCAATAAGGTTGAATACTCACTGCCGGTGGGTCCCTTTTCACACCGTTTCCGTAGTGCAGCGGTTATCACGTTCGCCTCACACGCGAAAAATCCCCGGTTTGAAACCGGACGGGAACAGCCTCCTCTTTTTGCACGCTCCTGTACTTCACAGAGGTCTTGAGCGACCGGTCATTTGTTCCCAATGTGTTTCCGGTGCCTTCATGCACTCTTGTACCAAACGCACGTTCCTTCTGTACGCGGAGCCGATCATTTGCAATTGGGCTGTGCCGACAGACCAGGACGAGCTCTGTCGGCTCAAAAGCAGCGCAGGACCTGCAAGAACAAAAGAAAGATTAGCATCCAGCGGGGGCTTCTTAGTGAGCCCAAGATCTCATCAAGAATCGGCTCCAGCAACAGGGCTGGGCGCATTGTTCCATTCTCCGACCACTCTCGGTGTAAACAAGTCCCTCCTGGTCTCTGCTTGAATTGCACTTTCCTGCGTTTGCTATGGTGTAACTGGGTTCCCCTGCATGGGCGAATGTGAAGAAGATCCTAAGTAAGTCATTGAAGAAAACCGAGAAGAGGTCGGAGTGGCCTCTGTCGTTCATCAACGATCCAGTCAGGCAGTACTCCTCTGCAAAGCGCAGTTCGTTCACGTCGATTGACTTTTTTTTGCCTTCATTTGTGCATGTAGTAAAAGCAGACGCCCCTATTCTACCGTGAACCCGACTCGAACCGGGGTTGTGGCGGCCACAACGCAAAGTACTGACCACTATACGATCACGGAGAGATACCGAGACACACGTGGCAGGGCGGAAAAGGCTGTGCTCTCTTCGTGTGACATAATTCGGAAAAGTCCTGACGTTGCATTTCAACTGAGCCCCAGTATACATCGACCCTTCGACACTCTGAGTGACACCTCTTGCGTGTTTTCTCATATTTATGTAGTTTGCTTGCATGATGCCCGGAACAGCGGGGTTGTTCGCTCCCATATGGTCGAGCGGTTAGGATTCCTGGTTTTCACCCACGTGGCCTGGGTTCAACTCCCGGTATGGGAACGTGTCAGTTTTGAATCCTGCTTTCCAAAAGATTAGCACCGTGTACGAAGGAGCCGCATTAAAACTACTCGAACGTGCAAAACGTGCGAGAAGAGGGGGCGCTTGTTTCCAACCGAAACTTCTCGCGTGTGAGACGAGCTGACCATCGCTGCAGGAGGTGGGAGGGTTACTCTGGTAGACAGGGCTGACCTTCGGCAATAGGATTTATACTCTCCAAGATGATATTTGCACTTTCTGGAGAGGCGATTTTCTCCACTTCAGTAGCCCGATTTCGTCGATTGCGTGGAGAGGGCTGTAGAATGTGGCGCCGCCTTTCCTGCTCCATCCATGACAGGCGTGCTGGTCTCTGGAGAGAGAGCACGGTCCATCAGCGCACTCCAATAAAGGCACTGGAAGCAGCTGAATCGCATTGACGAAGCTCAGCGCTGGGCCGCTGGGCACCTCTTACCACCGTTTCCGTAGTGTAGTGGTTATCACGTTCGCCTCACAGGCAAAAGGTCCCCGGTTCGAACCCGGTTCGGGCGGAAGCAGACTTCTTTGGTCGCCACGCACAAAAGGGGATTGGGGATTCGCCTAGCACTGTGATCGAACAGACCCACTCACCTCTTAGTGTGGCGGGATCTGCACAGTGCATGTCACAGCGCATCCTGCTTTCACTTCAATGCGCGTCCTGATGTACCCCGGTCTCCCGCGTGACAGGTGGGGACAGGTGACAGGTCCACTACTAACGAGGAAGACATCGCTCTCTCCGACCCCCGGCATCGTGTCCCGACCCACCGTGCTGGAAGCCGACTCGTGCTGTGATTCCTTTACGGAGCAGAAATGACAACCGAGGAGCCGAGAGATCATTTCAGCATTTCGCGTCTGAACGGAAAACACAAACGACCAACTCGGAATGACTTGCCTTTGACGCTTATCAAAGCGTTCTTTGTGGATCGAACAGACCCACACCTCTTAGTGTGGCGGGATCTGCACAGTGCATGTCGCAGCGCTCCCTGCTTTCACTTCAATGTGCTTCCTGATGTCGAGTCGTGTGCCGTGCGGAGGCTCTGAAAGCGAGAGCAATGAAAAGGTGCACGACGCTGTGTTAGAAAACAGAGAAGTGAAAGGCAGTCCTTTCTCTAAGGAGGTGAAAGAAAAGCTACTCCCCGTCGGGGAATCGAACCCCGGTCTCTCGCGTGACAGGCGGGGATACTTGCCACTATACTAACGAGGAAGACATCGCACGCTCCGACCCCCGGCATCGTGTCCAGACCCAGCCCTGTGGTTGAAGCCGATACCCTGGCTTCTCTCCAGACACAGCTGGGTGAGTTCCTCCAGTCAGGACAGGGGGGCTCTACTGTACACAGAGGGTGGCGGGGGTGTGGAACAACTCCTTTGTTCGGGGCCTTGGGGCATTCTTGTTGTGAAAGGCGCTATATAAAAAACGGAATTGAAATTGAATCTTACAGGTTTGGGTTTTTCAGAGATCTTGTCAGAGATCTTGTCTGACATGCCCGTTTCAAAAACGTTCCTCACGTTCGAGCGCCGCCGGTCTGTGACGTAACGTATCCTTACACAACCATGACGGTTTCATCATGGACAGCACGAAAGCCCGAAAAGTGGTTGACCTTTTAGTTTGGCAACGCCACGATGGATCCCAGTTTTTTTTTATTTTGGAGGCCAAAGAGGACAAAAAAGGAAACGTCCGGTGTCTTGTAGCGTGAGAAGGGTTTAAATTTCGACTTAAGGAGTTGGCCATCGTTATATTTCGCGAGGTATAATACGGGGGGAAAAAGAACATTTGTATTTATCAACCTACTAGTAATACTGGGTGGATGTCACGTTCCCCAAAGTTCAGTGCCTCTCTCTAATAAAGCAGAAACGCGACATTAAACTCCGTTCGAAACGGGAGAATTCACCAGGACACGATACAACTGACGTCCGGAAAAAAAAGAAAAAAAGAACTCCTATTCCCATTTGTAATGACCCGTCGTGTTTTTCCCGGTGTACGCTTCTCTTTCGGAGACCGTTTTGTTGTTTTGCTGTTGGAATAAATGCCGAGGTGACCCTTCTGTGTGGAGTCTGCGTGTTCTCTCCAGCGGGTCGTTTCCTCCACCGCAGGGGCTGGTCGAAACGGGGTCTCCCAATCATCACAGAAGTGTGTGTCGTTTTGGGTGGTGGTGGTGGGGGGATGCATCGGGGATACTGCGCCCCGAGGGGGTGACCTCTCACATTGCTCCGGACGAAGGGAGAAGACCTGTACCTTCCCGAGTCCGGGTTGTGAAAACTACAGCGCTACCCTGTTTTCCATTTGTATCGTGTATTATTAGACAGTCATAAGTATCTGTACTGATCACAGAGTCCCCCTCTCACTGCCAGGACTGAAGCCCAGTGCAGCACGAATAATAATAATAATAATTAATAAGTCTGGACCCTCCACTCAGAGCTCCTCCCAGGTCAGGGGGATCCCCTCCAGCCCCCCCAGTGTGCAGCCCCCACCTGGATGATGCTCCAGTCCGCTCAGCAGACAGCAGCTCTCAGTGGGGAGGAGAGCAGAGGGATGGAGCCAGTTCAGAGAGGGGGGGTGATTAGGAGGCCATGATGGGTCAAGACCAGGGGGGGAATCAGGCCAGGACACTGGGGTAACACCCCTACTCTTTTCCAGAGACACCCCGGGATTGTTAATGAGCACAGAGAGTCAGGACCTCGGTTTGACGTCTCATCCGAAGGACGGCGCCTGTTTACAGTCCAGTGTCCCCCTTCACTATACTGGGGCATCAGGACCCACACAGACCGCAGGGTGAGAGCGCCCCCTGCTGGCCCCACTCACACCTCTCGCAGCAGCAACCCTGGGGGGGGGGGGGAGGGAAAAAACCAAAAGCTAAACAGATTTTTTTAAAAAACATTTTATTGATGCTTTACAAAAGTCCAGTCCAGTCTGGTGTCCCTCAGCTCCAGTCCAATCCAGTCTGATATCCCTCAGCTCCAGTCCAGTGCAGTCTGGGGCCCCTCGGCCCCAGTCAAGTCCAGTCTGGGGCCCCTCAGCTTTAGTCCAGTCTGGTGTCCCTCAGCTCCAGTGCAGTCCAGACTGGGGTCCCTCAGCTTCAGTCCAGCACAGTCTCAGGTCCCTCAGGTTCGGTCCAGCACAGACTGGGGTCCCTCAGCTCCAGTCCAGTCCAGTCTGGTGTCCCTCAGCTTCGGTCCAGTCCAGTCTGGGGTCCCTCAGCTTCAGTCCAGCACAGTCTGGGGTCCCTCAGCTTCGGTCCAGCACAGACTGGGGTCCCTCAGCTTCGGTCCAGCACAGTCTGGTGTCCCTCAGCTTTGGCCCACCACAGACTGGGGTCCCTCAGCTTCGGTCCAGCACAAACTGGGGTCCCTCAGCTTCGGTCCAGCACAGTCTGGGGTCCCTCAGCTTCAGTCCAGACTGGGGTCCCTCAGCTTCGGTCCAGCACAGTCTGGGGTCCCTCAGCTCCAGTCCAGTCCAGTCCAGGCTATTGTCCCTAGGCTCCAGTCCAGTCGTCTGGTGTCCCTCAGCTCCGGTCCACTCCAGTCCAGTCCAGTCCAGTCCAGATCTTAGCAGGCACAGAACCAGGAAAGGAACCTGGAAAGAATATTGTTATTGCAGTTGTGAGGGACAAAGACACAGACGTCACCATGACATCAAACAGCAAGAGGAGACTCCTCCTTGAATCACAGACACGACCGGGCGGCGCCCCCCTGTCTGCTCACCTGCACCTCCTCTTCCTCTTCTTGTCCTTCCCGGCAGCCTGCTCCTCCTCTCCCTCGCTCTTCCTCTCCCTCGCTACGGTCTCCGCCGCCTCCATCGGCTCGTCCTGATCTTCTGTCTCCACTGACACGCAGCTCAGGGACTTCAAAAAGACGCAACAGCGCTTCTGAAGCAGAGACAGGAGAGTCACGTTAAGAGTCGGACTGGACACTCCAGGACATGAACACTGCACTGAGAGAGAGAGGGGTTCATACAGACACACTGACTGGACACTCCAGTACATGAACACTGCACTGAGAGAGAGAGAGGTTCATACAAACATACTGACTAGACACTCCAGTACATGAACACTGCACTGAGAGAGAGAGGGGTTCATACAGACACACTGACTGGACACTCCAGTACATGAACACTGCACTGAGAGAGAGAGGGGTTCACACAGACACCCTGACTGACTGGACACTCCAGTACATGAACACTGCACAGAGAGAGAGAGGTGTTCATACAGACACACTGACTGGACACTCCAGGACATGAACACTGCACTGAGAGAGAGAGGGGTTCATACAGACACCCTGACTGGACACTGACTGGACACTGGACAGGAGTAAAGAGAGGATCAGAGCATTACCCACCTTCTTTTTCTTCTGTCTCACAGGAGGTGGTGATTGGACCTCCTCCAGCTGGAGTCCGAGGAGGGAGAGAGAGGGCAGGAGAGGGACAGCACAGGGAGAGAAAGAGAGAGACAGGTGAGTCAAGTGTCCCAAGAGCACAGAGACTCTGCTGAGATCACACTCGCAGTGAGTGAGCCTGGGTGTAGCCCACTAATACTGACCCTCTGGACACCACAGGACAGAGAGGAGGAGGAGGAGAGAGACACACTGCCTGGACACCACAGGACAGAGAGGAGGAGGAGAGAGACACTGACAGACAGGGCTGAAAGAGAGAGAGACAGAGAGGCAGGGACAGACAGACAGCAGGCCGAGAGAGAGACACTGAGATCGAGGGACAGACAGACTGAGAGACAGGGCTGAAAGAGAGAGAGACAGAGAGGCAGGGACAGACAGACAGAGCAGGCCGAGAGAGACACTGACAGACAGGGCTGAAAGAGAGAGAGACACTGAGACCCAGGGACAGACAAGACGGTGAAACTCCACCACAGACAGGACAGGAGGCAGGGTGGGACCAGCACTGACCTCCTTCCTCTCTCCTGCCAGAGGAACTGTCTCCACCTCCTCTTCCTCCTGCAAGTCAAGAGACAGGCTGAGAGAGAGACGGGCTGGCGGGACATCGGCGAACAGAGCTGAAGGCAGAGAGCCGGTGAGACAGGCCCAGCTGGGACAACGCAGGACAGACAGAGAGACAGACAGGGAGACACACGGAGAGACACAGGGAGACAGGCCCAGCTGGGACAACGCAGGACAGACAGAGAGCAGGGAGACACAGGGAGAGAGACCCAGCTGGGACAACGCAGGACAGACAGAGAGCAGGGAGACACACGGAGAGACACAGGGAGACAGGCCCAGCTGGGACAAAGCAGGACAGACAGAGAGCAGGGAGACATGGAAAGAGAGAGGGAGAGAGACAGGGAGAGAGGGACAGACACAGAGACTCAGAAGGACAGAAAGACAGAAAGAGAGAAGTGCAGATGGACAGATGACAGAGACAGAGAAAAGGACATATGGACTGATGGACAGAAAGACAGAAAAGGACAGAAAGACAGATGGACAGAAGGACAGATGGACTGAAGGATAGACGGACAGAAGGACAGATGGGCGGACAGACAGATGGACGGACAGACGGACAGACTCTGCCCCACTTGCCTCGTCAGACATCTCAGCCTCTCTCCTTGCCCTCCGCACCGGGGAGCCCCAGGCGGGGCCTGGCGGGGCCGGGCGGGCGATGGGGGGCAGGACGGGCGGGGGCAGGGGCAGGGGCACCGCCCCGGGCAGCAGGGGGGGCTCGAGGGGCATGGCGGGGAGGAAGGGGGGGCGGCGGGGCGGGGCGGTCAGGGGCCTGAGGGGGCCGGAGGGGGGGGGCGGTGGCGGGGAGCGGAGGGGGCTCTCGGGCGAGGAGGGGGGGGACACCGAGCGGAACGAGCCGGGCGAGCCCGAGCGGGACGAGCCGGGCGACCCCGGGAGCTCCAGCTGCAGCTCGGCCGCCCTCTCCAGCTTCTGGACGAGCTCGGGGAAGCACGAAGACACCACGGGATTCTGTCCAGCGGGGAAAGGGGGAGACACAACGCAGGGGGGATGAGGAGCAGAGACTACGCCTGGACAGGTGAGTGTGTACAGTGTGTCCAGTAAGAGTCTGGACAGGTCTCTACAGTGTGTCCAGTGAGAGTGTGGACAGGTGAGTGTGTACAGTGTGTCCAGTGAGAGTGTGGACATGTGAGAGTGGACAGTGTGTCCAGTGAGTGTGGACAGGTGAGTGTGGACAGTGTGTCCAGTGAGAGTGTGGACAGGTGAGAGTGCACAGTGTGTCCAGTGAGTGTGGACAGTGTGTCCAGTGAGAGTCTGGACAGGTGAGTGTGTCCAGTGTGTCCAGTAAGAGTCTGGACAGGCGAGTGTGTCCAGTGTGTCCAGTAAGAGTGTGGACAGGTGTGTCCAACAGTAAGAAGCTGTCTTACCCTGTAACCCAGCTCAGGGGTGTTAGGGGGTGCTCTGTCTCCTCCCCAGATCTCACCTTCAGCTCTGGTGAAATGCCGGACCACTAGGAGACGCTGGAAACGAGGACACAAGACAGAGGTCAGGTCCACAGAGCTCACTCAATCACTACAGCAAGCAGAGACCTCTTGGCCATCAGGACTGTGGGGGTCAGAGTGGGGAGCTGTAGGGTATCGGGAGTTTAGGGGTCAGTGTGGGGAGCTGTAGGGTATCGGGAGTTTAGGGGTCAGTGTGTGGGGAGCTGTAGGGTATCGGGAGTTTAGGGGTCAGTGTGGGGAGATGTAGGGTATCAGGAGTTTAGGGGTAAGTGTGGGGAGCTGTAGGGTATCGGGAGTTTAGGGGTCAGTGTGGGGAGCTGTAGGGTAGATGTGGGGCACCGGGCCCACCACAGGGCGGCCGGTCCAGTCTCGCGGAAGGCGACCGGGTCAGACTTACGGAAAAGCACCGGGACTTGGGCAGGGACCTCTCCCGCTGCCAGTCCGGGTTCGGCCTGACCGGTGTGACCTGTGAAGACGCCAAACAGCCCATCTCCGAGACAGCTCTGACCACATAGCCCAGCCCAGTCGTGTCGAGACTAGGGGCCTTGGGCAGTCTTGACAGTGTGTCCAGTGAGAGTGTGGACAGGTGAGTGTGTACAGTGTGTCCAGTGAGAGTCTGGACAGGTGAGTGTGTACAGTGTGTCCAGTGAGAGTCTGGACAGGTGAGTCAGACCAGTGTGTCCAGTAAGAGTCTGGACAGGTGAGTCTCTACAGTGTGTCCAGTGAGAGTCTGGACAGGTGAGTGTGTACAGTGTGTCCAGTAAGAGTCTGGACAGGTGAGTCTCTACAGTGTGTCCAGTGAGAGTCTGGACAGGTGAGTGTGTACAGTGTGTCCAGTAAGAGTCTGGACAGGTGAGTCTCTAAAGTGTCTCCAGTGAGAGTCTGGACAGGTGAGTGTGTACAGTGTGTCCAGTAAGAGTCTGGACAGGTGAGTGTGTACAATGAGTCCAGTAAGAGTCTGGACAGGTGAGTCTCTACAGTGTGTCCAGGAAGAGTGTGGGACGTTCAGAGGCAATCTGTGCACTCAGAAGGTCATAATGGACCTGCAGCTTGGTTTTCCTCGGACCCGCGACCCTGTCTCTTGAGCCAAGGCGTGTCCTCAGTCAAGATCACCACTGGAAGTGTCTCTCCTTGTCTGGAGGTGTTACCGTGAGACCTGGTCTGTCAAGCGCTTTGCGCTGCTATGTGTGTGAAAGGTGCTCTATCAGTGAAGTTTATTATTATTATTATTATAATACAGCGAGCGCTGCTGGGGGCGGAGAGGCCAGTCGGAGGAGGGCTGGACGCTGGACGCTGGACGGCGGGCGGGAGGGGTGGACTTACGACGCCTCGCCGGGCCCGGGTCCTGCTGCGACCGCGCACGGCCGTGCGGCATCTCTGTCGGTCCATCGTCCTGCCGAGACAAGAAGAGTCACAGAGGGGAGGGGGCGGAGCCACACAGCTGGGTGGCTTGTTCCCCACCCCCGCCCCCCTCTGTGTACAGAAGAGCCTCCTGTCATGACTGGAGGAGCTCACCCAGCTGTGTCCTGAGAGAAGCCAGGGTATCAGCTTTGTTCCACACCCCCGCCACTCTCTGTGTACAGTAGACCCTCCTGTCCTGACTGGAGGAGCTCACCCAGCTGTGTCTGGAGAGAAGCCAGGGTATCGGCTTCAACCACAGGGCTGGGCAGCTTGTTCCCCACCCCCACCACTCTCTGTGTAGAGGTGCACCTCCTCTCAATATCTTTTTACAGCAAGATCACACCCATAAGAGTGGAGTAACAGGGAAAAAAAACAACTTATTTCTCAACTTATTTTATTTCTCGACAGCGGCATTTTTTAACTGACTTACCGATTCACGGGGATACTTAAGGGCGAAACTGAAGCTGAAACTATTATTTGATTGAAGTTGAAGTAACCCGCGAATCTTTTTTGGAATTAACACGTGTTTAGAAAGCGATATATAATCCTTTCCTCCTCCTCTCTCTTCACTCCTCTGAGCTCACGGGGCTCCGGCGCCGCCCCCCGCTAGAATCCGCCGCTCTGTGACGTCAGGCGGCTCATTGTGACGCCCCCGTGACGTCGCCCCCGACGCGCTCACGGCTCGGCCGCGAAAAACAAAAATGGCCGACATTTTTCGCGGATGTTGTTTTTTTTTAGGTGGACATTTTATTTTTCCAACTCTCGGCGGCCAGCCGGGTGTCCCTGTACGAACCCGGTAGTCGCCACCCCGGACAAGCAGGGGAAACGGGTCCAGCTGTTTCTGGCCCAAGGGTTACAAAAGCTGCATTTGAATTTAAAGACAAAATCACGTCGAGGGCGCATTCAGCACCCCCACGTCCAACACGGGTTTCCGTGGGGTGGGGTTCAGTGAAATTAGCACCCCCCCGACCCCCAAGTCAAAGAAAGACCAACCTCCACCCCCCTCTAGCGGCCAAGGGCGGAAATTTCGGGCCACGCCACGTCCAAAAAACACGGGTTCCCCCCCCCCTCCCCCTGTCCTGCGGGGAAAAGACACGGCATTTTCTTTTCCGAGCCCTGCGTGGGACCTCACGACCCCCCCCAAAAAAAACGGGCTTCGGAGACGAGGAAAACCAGGCACGTCGACCTCTCTACAACACCACCCGGCCGTTTCTGTTTCAAACCGTGGTAAAAAAATAAATACAATTTCGCCCCTCACCGACCGCCGCGCAAAAAAACACAACTTCACGCTACAGAAACGGCCTGTGTGAGGGGGGGCACGGGAAAAAAATAAAACCGTGTGCGTGTTTTCGGCAGAGTAAGCTCAGCGGGGAAACTCCCTGAATCTCAGGGTTGCTTCTTGAACCCCGAAAACGACCTTTTTTCTCTCTCTCGTTTTCTTAGTGTCTGGGACGTTCACGAACTCCGCCGCGTCGGTGCGATTCCCAGCGGGACTTGAACATAACCCCCCCGTGGGGCCACAGCGCCCCCGTGTGGCCGAGAGGACCACCACCCTCAGGGCTGAGCTTTTACTGCCGTGTCCCGCTTTTACTCTGGCGATGAAGGAGGGAATCAAGGAGGAGAATTAATATTGTGATCCACCAGTCCATCACAGGACACACACACACCCTGGACAGGACACCAGTCCTTCACAGGATACCAGTCCATCACAGGACACACACACACCCTTGACAGGACACCAGTCCTTCACAGGATACAAGTCCATCACAGTACACACACACACCCTGGACAGGACACCAGTCCATCACAGGACACACACACACTCACACACCCTGGACAGGACAGCAGTCCATCACAGGACACACACACTCTCACACACCCTGGACAGGACACCAGTCCATCACAGGATGTTCAGTGCCTCTCTCTAATAAAGTAGAAACAAGACATTAAACTCCGTTCAAAACAGGAGAAATCACCAGGACACCATACACCTTGCTCAGGACGATGGGAGAAGACCTGTACCTTCACGAGTCCGGGTTGTGAAAACTTCTTCTGGCAGTTCAAAACGTTTCGAAGGGACCACAGCGCAACCCTGTTTTCCATTTCTATCGTGTATTATTATACAGTCATAAGTATCTGTACTGATCACAGAGTCCCCCTCTCACTGCCAGAACTGAAGCCCAGTGCAGCACGAATAATAATAATAATAATAATTAATCCATCTGGACTCTCCACTCAGAGCTCTTCCCAGGTCAGGGGGATCCAGTGGGGAGGAGAGCAGAGGGATGTAGCCAGTTCAGAGAGGGGGGGTGATTAGGAGGCCATGATGGGTCAAGACCAGGGGGGGAATCAGGCCAGGATACTGGGGTAACACCCCTACTCTTCTCAAGAAACACCCGGGATTGTTAACGAGCACAGAGAGTCAGGACCTTGGTTTGACGTCTCATCCGAAGGACGGCGCCTGTTTACAGTCCAGTGTCCCCCGTCACTATACTGGGGCATCAAGACCCACACAGACCGCAGGGTGAGAGCGCCCCCTGCTGGCCCCACTCACACCTCTCCCAGCAGCAACTTTGGGGGGGGGGGGGAGGGAAAAAACCAAAAGCTAAACAGATTTTTTTAAAAAATTTTTTATTGATGCTTAACAAAAGAACAAAAATTACAAGCTTCAGTCCAGACTGGGGTCTGGGGTCCCTCAGCTTCAGTCCAGTCCAGAATGGGGCCCCTCAGCTTCAGTCCAGTCCAGTCTGGGGCCCCTCAGCTCCAGTCCAACCTGGTGTCCCTCAGCTCCAGTGCAGTCCAGACTGGGGTCCCTCAGCTTCGGTCCAGCACAGACTGGGGTCCCTCAGCTTTGGTCCAGCACGGTCTGGGGTCCCTCAGCTTCAGTCCAGACTGGGGTCCCTCAGCTCCAGTCCAGTCCAGTCTGGTGTCTCTCAGCTCCAGTCCAGTCCAGTCTGGGGCCCCTCAGCTCCGGTGCAGTCCAGTCTGGTGTCTCTCAGCTCCGGTCCAGTCCAGTCTGGTGTCCCTAGGCTCCAGTCCAGTCCAGTCTGGTGTCCCTCAGCTCCTGTCCAGTCCAGTCTGGGGCCCCTCAGCTTCAGTGCAGTCCAGTCTGGCGTCCCTCAGCTCCAGTCCAGTCCAGTCTAGTCCAGTCCAGATCTTAGCTGGCACAGAACCAGGAAAGGAACCTGGAAAGAATATTGTTATTGCAGGTGTGAGGGACACAGACACAGACGTCACCATGACATCAAACAGCAAGAGGAGACTCCTCCTTGAATCACAGACACGACCGGGTGGCGCCCCCCTGTCTGCTCACCTGCACCTCCTCTTCCTCTTCTTGTCCTTCCCGGCAGCCTGCTCCTCCTCTCCCTCGCTCTTCCTCTCCTGACCCACGGTCTCCGCCGCCTCCATGGGCTCGTCGTGATCATCTGTCTCCACCGACACGCAGCTCAGGGAGTTTAAAAAGACGCACCAGCGATTCTGCAGCAGAGACAGGAGAGTCACATTAAGAGTCGGACTGGACACTCCAGGACATGAACACTGCACTGAGAGAGAGAGAGGGGTTCATACAGACACACTGACTGGACACTGACTGGACACTGGACAGGAGTAAAGAGAGGATCAGAGCATTACCCACCTTATTTTTCTTCTGTCTCACAGGAGGTGGTGATTGGACCTCCTCCAGCTGGAGTCCGAGGAGGGAGAGAGGGGGCAGGAGAGGGACAGCACAGGGAGAGAAAGAGAGAGACAGGTGAGTCAAGTGTCCCAAGAGTACAGAGACTCTGCTGAAATCACACTCGCAGTGAGTGACACCGACACTAACCAGCCTCAGGACAGCACTGCTAGAGCATCACAACCCAGACTCAACCACATCACAGCACAGATCAAACAGCAATATCTCACACACTGGGACACACACACACAAACACAACATAAACTGGAATGCTACAGAACCTTAAACAGACAATACACACTAGCTGAATATTTGACCAAAATAAAAAATAACAAACAGAAACAGACCCTGACGAAGAACAGGCTCAGTGACCACAACCTGGTCATAGAAACTGGGCGACACAGGCAGACCTGGCTGCCCAGAGAGGACAGGCTGTGCTCCCACTGCCAGCAGGGAGAAATAGAGACAGAGGTGCACTTCCTACTGCACTGTGACAGATACTCTGGGATTAGAGAAACATTCTTCCCGAAATTCAGTAATCTAATCCCAGAGTTCCCACACCTGCCAGAATCACAACGGGTCCCAATCCTACTGGGAGAGGGAGGAGGGAACTCAGTTGATCTGGCAGCCCAGTATGTGATCTCCTGTCACAGCCTGAGGAACAGTGAGTCTGTCTCCCAATAATGCTCCAGCCGCCTACAGTATATGTCAATATTTTATAATATGTGTTTGTTGTAAATGTCTGTAACATGTCTGCTTTACGCAGAGAGTGGCGGGGGTTGGATGTCAAGGCCTGACGATACCGCATTACGCAGAGAGTGGAGGGGTGGGATGTCAGGGCCCGACGACACTGCTTTATGCAGAGAATGGAGGGGTGGGTGTCAGGGCCATACGACACTTCTTTATTCAGAGAGTGGAGGGGGTGGGATGTCAGGGCTAGATGACACTGCTTTACACAGAGAGTGGAGAGGTGGGTGTCAAGGCTATACGACAGTGCTTTACACAGAGAGTGGTGGGGGTGGGATGTCAGGGCCATATGACACTGCTTTACACAGAGAGTGGCGGGGCTAGGATGTCAGGGCCATATGACACTGCTTTACACAGAGAGTGGTGGGGGTGGGATGTCAGGGCTTGACGACACTGCTTTATGCAGAGAGTGGAGGGGTGGGATGTCAGGGCTATACGACAGTGCTTTCGGCAGAGAGTGGTGGGGGTGTGATGTCAGGGCCATACGACACTTCTTTACGCAGGGAGTGGCAGGGGTGGGATGTCAGGGCCTGACGATACTACTTTACACAGTTAGTGGTGGGGGTGGGATGTCAGGGCCATACGACACTTCTTTACGCAGAGAGTGGCAGGGCTTGACGACACTGCTTTATGCAAAAAATGGAGGGGTGGGTGTCAGGGCTATATGACAGTGCTTTCCGCAGAGAGTGGTGGGGGTGTGATGTCAGGGCCATACAGCAGTGCTTTACACAGAGAGTGATGGGGGTGTGATGTCAGGGCCATATGACACTGCTTTACACAGAGAGTGGCGGGGGTGGGATATCAGGGCCTGACAACACAGCTTAACGCAGAGTGTGGAGGGGTGGGTGTCAGGGTTATACGGCAGTGCTTTACGCAGAGAGTGGTGGGGGTGTGATGTCAGGGCCATACGACAGTGCTTTACACAGAGAGTGGCGGGGGAGGGATGTCAGGGCTTGACAACACTGCTTTATGTAGAGAGTGGAGGGGAGGGTTTCAGAGCCATAAGACACTGCTTTATGCAGAGAGTGGAGGGATTGGTGTCAGGGCCATATGACACTACTTTACACAGAGAGTGGCGGGAGTGGGATGTCAGGCCCTGACGATACTACTTTACGTAGACAGTGGCGGGGGTGGGATGTCAGGGCCTGACGACACTGCTTTATTCAGAGTGGAGGGGTGGGTGTCAGGGCTATACGACAGTGCTTAATGCAGAGAGTGGAGGGTTGGGTGTCAGGGCTATATGACAGTGCTTTCCGCAGAGAGTGGTGGGGGTGTGATGTCAGGGCCATACGACACTTCTTTACGCAGGGAGTGGCAGGGGTGGGATGTCAGGGCCTGACGATACTTATTTACGCAGAGAGTGGCAGGGGTGGGATGTCAGGGCCTGACGACACTGCTTTATGCAGAGAATGGAGGGGTGGGTGTCAGGGCCATACGACACTTCTTTATTCAGAGAGTGGAGATCTAGACAAAGGGGGCAACTCTTAGTCGTATGGGCTTAGTCACACATCGCAGCGATTAAAAAAACAAAAGAAACATATTATGTCTGTTACTAACGACTTTTTTTTCCTACATTGAAAGTCTCTTTCCCGGGTGATTTTCTAGCGCGACTGGGGCTCTTCATTTCTCCTCGGTGTCTCATCGCGGGCGGATTTGAAACAGACCACAGAAGGTGGTCACACACTATATTATTATTGAGAGACAGGCTCACTGTCTGTACCTCAGGCTGGGACAGGAGATCCCACACTGTATTATTATTATTGAGAGACAGGCTTACTCTCTGTTCCTCAAGCTGAGACAGGACATCACATACTGTATTATTAATGATTGACAGGCTCACTGTTCCTCAGGCTGGGACAGGAGATCACACACTGTATTATTATTATTGAGAGACAAGCTCACTGTCTGTTCCTCAGGCTGGGACAGAGGATCACACACTGTATTATTATTATTTAGAGACAGGCTCACTGTCTGTTCCTCAGAGTTGGACAGGAGATCCCACACTGAATTATTATTATAGAGAGACAGGCTCACTGTATGTTCCCCAGGCTGGGTCAGGAGCTCACACAGTATTATTATAATTATTGAGAGACAGTCTCACTGTCTGTTCCTCAGTCTGGGACAGGAGATCACACACTGTATTATTATTATTGAGAGACAGGCTCACTGTCTGTTCCCCAGGCTGGGACAGGACATCCCACACTGTATTATTATAATTATTTAGAGACAGACTCACTGTCTTTTCCTCGGTCTGGGACAGATGGTCACACACTGTATTATTATTGAGACAGGCTCACTGTCTGTTCCTCAATCTGGGACAGTAGATCACATTGTATTATTATTATTAATATTATTGAGAGTCTGGCACACTGTTCCCCAGGCTGGGACAGGAGATCCCACACTGTATTATTATTATTTTGAGACAGGCTCACTGTTTGTTCCTCAGGCTGGGACAGGAGATCCCACACTGAATTATTATTATTTTGAGACAGGCTCACTGTTTGTTCCTCAGGCTGGGACAGGAGATCCCACACTGAATTATTATTATTGAGAGACAGGCTTACTCTCTGTTCCTCAGGCGGAGACAGGACATCACATACTGTATTATTATTGATTGACAGGCTTATTGTTCCTCAGGCTGGGACAGGAGATCAGACACTGTATTATTATTATAGTGAGACAGGTTCACTGTATGTTCCCCAGGCTGGGACAGGAGGTCATACATTATATTATTATTAAAGAGAGACAGGCTCACAGTATGTTCCACAAACTGAGACAGGAATTCACACTGTATTATTATTATTGAAAGACAGACTCACTGTCTTTTCCTCAGTCTGGGACAGTTGGTCACATACTGTATTATTATTATTGAGAGACAGGCTCACTGTTCCTCATGCTGGGACAGTAGATCACACTGTATTATTATTACTGAGAGTCTGGCTCACTGTTCCCCAGGCTGGGACAGGAGATCACACACTGTATTATTATTAGTGAGAGACAGGCTTACTCTCTGTTCCACAGGCTGAGACAGGACATCACATATTGTATTATTATTATTGACAGATAGGCTGACTGTCTGTTCCTCAGGCTGGGACAGAGGATCACACACTGTATTATTATTGAGAGACAGGCTCACTCTCTGTTCCTCAGGCTGGGACAGGAGATCACACATTGGCTTGTTATTGAGAGGCAGGCTCACTGTCTGTTCCTCAGGCTGGGACAGGAGATCACATGCTGTATTATTATTATTGAGAGACAGGCTCATTGTCTGTTTCTCAGGCTGGGACAGGAGATCACACACTGTATTATTATTATTGACAGATAGGCTGACTGTCTGTTCCTCAGAATGGGACAAGAGATCACACACTGTATTACTATTATTGACAGATAGGCTCACTGTGTCTTCGCTTGGGCTTGAACAGAAGATCACACACTGGATTATTATTACTGAGAGAGGCTCACAGTCTGTTCCTCAGGCTGGGACAGGAAATCACACACTCTATTATTATTATTGAGAGACAGGCTCACTGTCTGTTCCTCAGGCTAGGGTAGGATATCACACACTGTATTATTAGTATTGAGAGAAAGCCTCAGTGTTCCCCAGGCTGGGACAGGAGATCACACATTGTATTTTTATTATTGAGAGACAGGCTCACTGTTCCTCAGGCTGGGACAGGAGTTCAAACTGTATTATTATTATTATTGAGAGACAAGCTCACTGTTCCCCAGGCTGGGACAGGAGGCGCAATTATTATTGAGAGACAGGCTCACTGTCTGTTCCTCAGGCTGGGACAGGAGATCACAAACTGTATTATTATTATAGAGAGACCTGCTCTTTCCTGACTGTTCCTTAGGCTGGGACAGCAGATCATAATCTGCTTTATTATTATTGAGAGACTGGCTCACTCCTGTCTGTTCCTCAGGTTGGGAAAGGAGATCAGACACTGTATTATTATTATTGAGAGACGGGCTCAGTGCTCCCCAGGCTGAGACAGGAGATCACACACTGTATTATTATTATTGAGTATCTGGTTCACTGTTCCCCAGGCTGGGACAGGAAATCACACACTGTATTATTATTATTGAGAGACAGGCTCACTGTCTGTTCCTCAGGCTGGGGCAGGATATCACACACTGTATTATTCGTATTGAGAGACAGCCTCAGTGTTCCCCAGGCTGGGACAGGAGATCACACACTGTATTATTATTGAGAGACAGGTTCACTGTCTGTTCCTCTGGCTGGGGCAGGGAATCACACACTGTATTATTAGGATTATTAAGAGACAGGCTCGCTGTCTGCTCCACAGGCTGGGACAGGATATCACACACTGTTGTAGTGTTCTCTCACGAGGCACCAGTTCTGTAGGGGTTTGGGCATTTACTGGGACAATTATTTTTGTGGCAGTAAATCACACAATTGATTCTTTTAATGGTCTTAGAATCCAACCATGCGACATAACTCAAACAACGCACACACAGGTACTAATACACGAGGATACATTTGTTAATATATAGAATATGCATTCAAACCTAACAGATCTTATCGTCTGGGTTATCAGAATACAAAAGATATAAATTCATTCAGTTACAAAGAGTTACACATATCAAGAGGACATAAGTTCGGTATATCATTCATTTAGACCATTTCGTAATTGAACTTGTTTACAACTTCTACATGAGATACTTAAAACAAGTACATAACCCTTAGGAATTAAATTGATATCAACTGGTTGGGAGCAGTAATGCAATAAGGTTGAATACTCACTGCCGGTGGGTCCCTTTTCACACCGTTTCCGTAGTGCAGCGGTTATCACGTTCGCCTCACACGCGAAAAATCCCCAGTTTGAAACCGGACGGGAACAGCCTCCTCTTTTTGCACGCTCCTGTACTTCACAGAGGTCTTGAGCGACCGGTCATTTGTTCCCAATGTGTTTCCGGTGCCTTCATGCACTCTTGTACCAAACGCACGTTCCTTCTGTACGCGGAGCCGATCATTTGCAATTGGGCTGTGCCGACAGACCAGGACGAGCTCTGTCGGCTCAAAAGCAGCGCAGGACCTGCAAGAACAAAAGAAAGATTAGCATCCAGCGGGGGCTTCTTAGTGAGCCCAAGATCTCATCAAGAATCGGCTCCAGCAACAGGGCTGGGCGCACTGTTCCATTCGCCGACCACTCTCGGTGTAAACAAGTCCCTCCTGGTCTCTGCTTGAATTGCACTTTCCTGCGTTTGCTTTGGTGTAACTGGGTTCCCATGCATGGGCGAATGTGAAGAAGATCCTAAGTAAGTCATTGAAGAAAACCGAGAAGAGGTCGGAGTGGCCTCTGTCGTTCATCAACGATCCAGTCAGGCAGTACTCCTCTGCAAAGCGCAGTTCGTTCACGTCGATTGACTTTTTTTTGCCTTCATTTGTGCATGTAGTAAAAGCAGACGCCCCTATTCTACCGTGAACCCGACTCGAACCGGGGTTGTGGCGGCCACAACGCAAAGTACTGACCACTATACGATCACGGAGAGATACCGAGACACACGTGGCAGGGCGGAAAAGGCTGTGCTCTCTTCGTGTGACATAATTCGGAAAAGTCCTGACGTTGCATTTCAACTGAGCCCCAGTATACATCGACCCTTCGACACTCTGAGTGACACCTCTTGCGTGTTTTCTCATATTTATGTAGTTTGCTTGCATGATGCCCGGAACAGCGGGGTTGTTCGCTCCCATATGGTCGAGCAGTTAGGATTCCTGGTTTTCACCCACGTGGCCTGGGTTCAACTCCCGGTATAGGAACGTGTCAGTTTTGAATCCTGCTTTCCAAAAGATTAGCACCGTGTACGAAGGAGCCGCATTAAAACTACTCGAACGTGCAAAACGTGCGAGAAGAGGGGGCGCTTGTTTCCAACCGAAACTTCTCGCGTGTGAGACGAGCTGACCATCGCTGCAGGAGGTGGGAGGGTTACTCTGGTAGACAGGGCTGACCTTCGGCAATAGGATTTATACTCTCCAAGATGATATTTGCACTTTCTGGAGAGGCGATTTTCTCCACTTCAGTAGCCCGATTTCGTCGATTGCGTGGAGAGGGCTGTAGAATGTGGCGCCGCCTTTCCTGCTCCGTCCATGACAGGCGTGCTGGTCTCTGGAGAGAGAGCACGGTCCATCAGCGCACTCCAATAAAGGCACTGGAAGCAGCTGAATCGCATTGACGAAGCTCAGCGCTGGGCCGCTGGGCACCTCTTACCACCGTTTCCGTAGTGTAATGGTTATCACGTTTGCCTCACACGCAAAAGGTCCCCGGTTCGAAACTGGGCGGAAGCAGACTTCTTTTGTCGCCACGCACAAAAGGGGATTGGGGATTCGCCTAGCACTGTGATCGAACAGACCCACTCACCTCTTAGTGTGGCGGGATCTGCACAGTGCATGTCACAGCGCCTGCTGTCACTTCAATGCGCGTCCTGATGTACCCCGGTCTCCCGCGTGACAGGTGGGGACAGGTGACAGGTCCACGTGACAGGTCCTATACTAACGAGGAAGACATCGCTCTCTCCGACCCCCGGCATCGTGTACCCACCCACCGTGCTGGAAGCCGACTCGTGCTGTGATTCCTTTACGGAGCAGAAATGACAACCGAGGAGCCGAGAGATCATTTCAGCATTTCGCGTCTGAACGGAAAACACAAACGACCAACTCGGAATGACTTGCCTTTGACGCTTATCAAAGCGTTCTTTGTGGATCGAACAGACCCACTCACCTCTTAGTGTGGCGGGATCTGCACAGTGCATGTCACAGCGCATCCTGCTTTCACTTCAATGCGCGTCCTGATGTACCCCGGTCTCCCGCGTGACAGGTGGGGACAGGTGACAGGTCCACTACTAACGAGGAAGACATCGCTCTCTCCGACCCCCGGCATCGTGTCCCGACCCACCGTGCTGGAAGCCGACTCGTGCTGTGATTCCTTTACGGAGCAGAAATGACAACCGAGGAGCCGAGAGATCATTTCAGCATTTCGCGTCTGAACGGAAAACACAAACGACCAACTCGGAATGACTTGCCTTTGACGCTTATCAAAGCGTTCTTTGTGGATCGAACAGACCCACTCACCTCTTAGTGTGGCGGGATCTGCACAGTGCATGTCGCAGCGCTCCCTGCTTTCACTTCAATGTGCTTCCTGATGTCGAGTCGTGTGCCGTGCGGAGGCTCTGAAAGCGAGAGCAATGAAAAGGTGCACGACGCTGTGTTAGAAAACAGAGAAGTGAAAGGCAGTCCTTTCTCTAAGGAGGTGAAAGAAAAGCTACTCCCCGTCGGGGAATCGAACCCCGGTCTCCCGCGTGACAGGCGGGGATACTTGCCACTATACTAACGAGGAAGACATCGCACGCTCCGACCCACGGCATCGTGTCCAGACCCAGCCCTGTCCAGCCCTGTGGTTGAAGCCGATACCCTGGCTTCTCTCAAGACACAGCTGGGTGAGTTCCTCCAGTCAGGACAGGGGGGCTCTACTGTACACAGAGGGTGGCGGGGGTGTGGAACAACTCCTTTGTTCGGGGCCTTGGGGCATTCTTGTTGTGAAAGGCGCTATATAAAAAAACGGAATTGAAATTGAATCTTACAGGTTTGGGTTTTTCAGAGATCTTGTCAGAGATCTTGTCTGACATGCCCGTTTCAAAAACGTAACGACACTCCTCACGTTCGAGCGCCGCCGGTCTGTGACGTAACGTATCCTTACACAACCATGATGGTTTCATCATGGACAGCACGAAAGCCCGAAAAGTGGTTGACGTTTTAGTTTGGCAACGCCACGATGGATCCCAGTTTTTTTTTTATTTTGGAGGCCAAAGAGGACAAAAAAGGAAACGTCCGGAGTCTTGTAGCGTGAGAAGGGTTTAAATTTCGACTTAAGGAGTTGGCCATCGTTATATTTCGCGAGGTATAATACGGGGGGAAAAAGAACATTTGTATTTATCAACCTACTAGTAATACTGGGTGGATGTCACGTTCCCCAAAGTTCAGTGCCTCTCTCTAATAAAGTAGAAACGCGACATTAAACTCCGTTCGAAACGGGAGAATTCACCAGGACACGATACAACTGACGTCCGGAAAAAAAAGAAAAAAAGAACTCCTATTTCCATTTGTAATGACCCGTCGTGTTTTTCCCGGTGTACGCTTCTCTTTCGGAGACCGTTTCTCTCTGGTGTTGTTTTGCTGTTGGAATAAATGCCGAGGTGACCCGTCTGCGTGTTCTCTCCAGCGGGTCGTTTCCTCCACCGCAGGGGCTGGTCGAACCGGGGTCTCCCAATCATCACAGAAGTGTGTGTCGTTTTGGGTGGTGGTGGTGGGGGGATGCATCGGGGATACTGCGCCCCGAGGGGGTGACCTCTCACATTGCTCCGGACGAAGGGAGAAGACTTGTACCTTCCCGAGTCCGGGTTGTGAAAACTACAGCGCTACCCTGTTTTCCATTTGTATCGTGTATTATTAGACAGTCATAAGTATCTGTACTGATCACAGAGTCCCCCTCTCACTGCCAGGACTGAAGCCCAGTGCAGCACGAATAACAATAATAATTAATAAGTCTGGACCCTCCACTCAGAGCTCCTCCCAGGTCAGGGTGATCCCCTCCAGCCCCCCCAGTGTGCAGCCCCCACCTGGATGATGCTCCAGTCCGTTCTGCACACAGCAGCTCTCAGTGGGGAGGAGAGCAGAGGGATGGAGCCAGTTCAGAGAGGGGGGGTGATTAGGAGGCCATGATAGGTCAAGACCAGGGGGGGAATCAGGCCAGGACACTGGGGTAACACCCCTACTCTTCTCCAGAGACACCCCGGGATTGTTAATGAGCACAGAGAGTCAGGACCTCGGTTTGACGTCTCATCCGAAGGACAGCGCCTGTTTACAGTCCAGTGTCCCCCTTCACTATACTGGGGCATCAGGACCCACACAGACCGCAGGGTGAGAGCGCCCCCTGCTGGCCCCACTCACACCTCTCCCAGCAGCAACCCTGGGGGGGGGGGGAGGGAAAAAACCAAAAGCTAAACAGATTTTTTTTAAAAACATTTTATTGATGCTTTACAAAAGTCCAGTCCAGTCTGGTGTCCCTCAGCTCCAGTCCAATCCAGTCTGGTATCCCTCAGCTCCAGTCCAGTCCAGTCTGGGGCCCCTCGGCTCCAGTCAAGTCCAGTCTGGGGCCCCTCAGCTTTAGTCCAGTCTGGTGTCCCTCAGCTCCAGTGCAGTCCAGACTGGGGTCCCTCAGCTTCGGTCCAGCACAGTCTCGGGTCCCTCAGGTTCGGTCCAGCACAGACTGGGGTCCCTCAGCTCCAGTCCAGTCCAGTCTGGTGTCCCTCAGCTTCGGTCCAGTCCAGACTGGGGTCCCTCAGCTTCAGTCCAGCACAGTCTGGGGTCCCTCAGCTTCGGTCCAGCACAGTCTGGTGTCCCTCAGCTTTGGCCCACCACAGACTGGGGTCCCTCAGCTTCGGTCCAGCACAAACTGGGGTCCCTCAGCTTCGGTCCAGCACAGTCTGGGGTCCCTCAGCTTCAGTCCAGACTGGGGTCCCTCAGCTTCGGTCCAGCACAGTCTGGGGTCCCTCAGCTCCAGTCCAGTCCAGTCTGGTGTCTCTCAGCTCCGGTCCAGTCCAGGCTATTGTCCCTAGGCTCCAGTCCAGTCCAGTCTGGGGTCCCTCAGCTCCGGTCCACTCCAGTCCAGTCTAGTCCAGTCCAGATCTTAGCAGGCACAGAACCAGGAAAGGAACCTGGAAAGAAAATTGTTATTGCAGTTGTGAGGGACAAAGACACAGACGTCACCATGACATCAAACAGCAAGAGGAGACTCCTCCTTGAATCACAGACACTACCGGGCGGCGCCCCCCTGTCTGCTCACCTGCACCTCCTCTTCCTCTTCTTGTCCTTCCCGGCAGCCTGCTCCTCCTCTCCCTCGCTCTTCCTCTCCTGAGCTACGGTCTCCGCCGCCTCCATCGGCTCGTCCTGATCTTCTGTCTCCACTGACACGCAGCTCAGGGACTTCAAAAAGACGCAACAGCGCTTCTGAAGCAGAGACAGGAGAGTCACGTTAAGAGTCGGACTGGACACTCCAGGACATGAACACTGCACTGAGAGAGAGGGGTTCATACAAACACACTGACTAGACACTCCAGGACATGAACACTGCACTGAGAGAGAGAGAGGGGTTCATACAGACACACTGACTGGACACTCCAGTACATGAACACTGCACTGAGAGAGAGAGAGGTTCATACAAACACACTGACTAGACACTCCAGTACATGAACACTGCACTGAGAGAGAGAGGGGTTCATACAGACACACTGACTGGACACTCCAGTACATGAACACTGCACTGAGAGAGAGAGGGGTTCACACAGACACCCTGACTGACTGGACACTCCAGTACATGAACACTGCACAGAGAGAGAGAGGTGTTCATACAGACACCCTGACTGGACACTGGACAGGAGTAAAGAGAGGATCAGAGCATTACCCACCTTCTTTTTCTTCTGTCTCACAGGAGGTGGTGATTGGACCTCCTCCAGCTGGAGTCCGAGGAGGGAGAGAGAGGGCAGGAGAGGGACAGCACAGGGAGAGAAAGAGAGAGACAGGTGAGTCAAGTGTCCCAAGAGCACAGAGACTCTGCTGAGATCACACTCGCAGTGAGTGAGCCTGGGTGTAGCCCACTAATACTGACCCTCTGGACACCACAGGACAGAGAGGAGGAGGAGAGAGACACACTGCCTGGACACCACAGGACAGAGAGGAGGAGGAGAGAGACACAGACAGACAGGGCTGAAAGAGAGAGAGACAGAGAGGCAGGGACAGACAGACAGCAGGCCGAGAGAGAGACACTGAGATCGAGGGACAGACAGACTGAGAGACAGGGCTGAAAGAGAGAGAGACAGAGAGGCAGGGACAGACAGCAGGCCGAGAGAGACACTGACCGACAGGGCTGAAAGAGAGAGAGACACTGAGACCCAGGGACAGACAAGACGGCGAAACTCCACCACAGACAGGACAGGAGGCAGGGTGGGACCAGCACTGACCTCCTTCCTCTCTCCTGCCAGAGGAACTGTCTCCACCTCCTCTTCCTCCTGCAAGTCAAGAGACAGGCTGAGAGAGAGACGGGCTGGCGGGACATCGGCGAACAGAGCTGAAGGCAGAGAGCCGGTGAGACAGGCCCAGCTGGGACAACGCAGGACAGACAGAGAGACAGACAGGGAGACACACGAAGAGAAACAGGGAGAGAGACCCAGCTGGGACAATGCAGGACAGACAGAGAGCAGGGAGACACACGGAGAGACACAGGGAGACAGGCCCAGCTGGGACAACGCAGGACAGACAGAGAGCAGGGAGACACAGAGAGACACAGGGAGAGAGACCCAGCTGGGACAACGCAGGACAGACAGAGAGCAGGGAGACACACGGAGAGACACAGGGAGACAGGCCCAGCTGGGACAAAGCAGGACAGACAGAGAGCAGGGAGACATGGAAAGAGAGAGGGAGAGAGACAGGGAGAGAGGGACAGACACAGAGACTCAGACAGAAGGACAGAAAGACAGAAAGAGAGAAGTGCAGATGGACAGATGACAGAGACAGAGAAAAGGACATATGGACTGATGGACAGAAAGACAGAAAAAGACAGAAAGACAGATGGACAGATGGACTGAAGGATAGACGGACAGAAGGACAGATGGGCGGACAGACAGATGGACGGACAGACGGACAGACTCTGCCCCACTTGCCTCGTCAGACATCTCAGCCTCTCTCCTTGCCCTCCGCACCGGGGAGCCCCAGGCGGGGCCTGGCGGGGCCGGGCAGGCGATGGGGGGCAGGACGGGTGGGGGCAGGGGCAGGGGCACCGCCCCGGGCAGCAGGGGGGGCTCGAGGGGCATGGCGGGGAGGAAGGGGGGGCGGCGGGGCGGGGCGGGCAGGGGCCTGAGGGGGCCGGAGGGGGGGGGTGGGGGCGGGGGCGGGGAGCGGAGGGGGCTCTCGGGTGAGGAGGGGGGGGACACCGAGCGGAACGAGCCGGGCGAGCCCGAGCGGGACGAGCCGGGCGACTCCGGGAGCTCCAGCTGCAGCTCGGCCGCCCTCTCCAGCTTCTGGACGAGCTCGGGGAAGCACGAAGACACCACGGGATTCTGTCCAGCGGGGAAAGGGGGAGACACAACGCAGGGGGGATGAGGAGCAGAGACTACGCCTGGACAGGTGAGTGTGTACAGTGTGTCCAGTAAGAGTCTGGACAGGTGAGTCTCTACAGTGTGTCCAGTGAGAGTGTGGACAGGTGAGTGTGTACAGTGTGTCCAGTGAGAGTGTGGACATGTGAGAGTGGACAGTGTGTCCAGTGAGTGTGGACAGGTGAGTGTGGACAGTGTGTCCAGTGAGAGTGTGGACAGGTGAGAGTGCACAGTGTGTCCAGTGAGTGTGGACAGTGTGTCCAGTGAGAGTCTGGACAGGTGAGTGTGTCCAGTGTGTCCAGTAAGAGTCTGGACAGGCGAGTGTGTCCAGTGTGTCCAGTAAGAGTGTGGACAGGTGTGTCCAACAGTAAGAAGCTGTCTTACCCTGTAACCCAGCTCAGGGGTGTTAGGGGGTGCTCTGTCTCCTCCCCAGATCTCACCTTCAGCTCTGGTGAAATGCCGGACCACTAGGAGACGCTGGAAACGAGGACACAAGACAGAGGTCAGGTCCACAGAGCTCACTCAATCACTACAGCAAGCAGAGACCTCTTGGCCATCAGGACTGTGGGGGTCAGAGTGGGGAGCTGTAGGGTATCGGGAGTTTAGGGGTCAGTGTGGGGAGCTGTAGGGTATCGGGAGTTTAGGGGTCAGTGTGTGGGGAGCTGTAGGGTATCGGGAGTTTAGGGGTCAGTGTGGGGAGATGTAGGGTATCAGGAGTTTAGGGGTAAGTGTGGGGAGCTGTAGGGTATCGGGAGTTTAGGGGTCAGTGTGGGGAGCTGTAGGGTTAGGGTTAGGGTTAGGGTTAGGGTTAGGGTTAGGGTTAGGGTTAGTTGTCTGAAAAAACGCGTTTATTTCGGGCTGAAAAACACGTTTTGAAAAGTGTGATGTTACTGCCCCATAACTTACATGGGGTTGACCAAACTTGCAGAAACATGTTTATTTCTGCTGAAAAACACGTTTTGACCCTTTCTGCACACTGGGGTTAAGGGCTGAGTGTGTTGGCACTTCTGAGCCTTGCTGTTACAAGTATATTCAGCTGTCTGAAAAAACGTGTTTATTTCGGGCTGAAAAACACGTTTTGAAAAGTGTGATGTTACTGCCTCATAACTTACATGGGGTTGTCCAAACTTGCAGAAACATGTTTATTTCTGCTGAAAAACACGTTTTGACCCTTTCTGCACACTGGGGTTAAGGGCTGAGTGTGTTGGCACTTCTGAGCCTTGCTGTTACAAGTATATTCAGCTGTCTGAAAAAACGTGTTTATTTCGGGCTGAAAAACACGTTTTGAAAAGTGTGATGTTACTGCCCCATAACTTACATGGGGTTGACCAAACTTGCAGAAACATGTTTATTTCTGCTGAAAAACACGTTTTGACACTTTCTGTACACTGGGGTTAAGGGCTGAGTGTGTGGGCTCTTCTGAGCCTTGCTGTTACAAGGAGATTCATTTGCCTGAAAAAACGCGTTTATTTCGGGCTGAAAAACACGTTTTGAAAAGTGTGATGTTACTGCCCCATAACTTACATGGGGTTGACCAAACTTGCAGAAACATGTTTATTTCTGCTGAAAAACACGTTTTGACACTTTCTGTACACTGGGGTTAAGGGCTGAGTGTGTGGGCTCTTCTGAGCCTTGCTGTTACAAGGAGATTCAGTTGCCTGAAAAAACGCGTTTATTTCGGGCTGAAAAACACGTTTTGAAAAGTGTGATGTTACTGCCCCATAACTTACATGGGGTTGACCAAACTTGCAGAAACATGTTTATTTCTGCTGAAAAACACGTTTTGACCCTTTCTGCACACTGGGGTTAAGGGCTGAGTGTGTTGGCTCTTCTGAGCCTTGCTGTTACAAGTAGATTCAGCTGTCTGAAAAAACGTGTTTATTTCGGGCTGAAAAACACGTTTTGAAAAGTGTGATGTTACTGCCCCATAACTTACATGGGGTTGACCAAACTTGCAGAAACATGTTTATTTCTGCTGAAAAACACGTTTTGACACTTTCTGTACACTGGGGTTAAGGGCTGAGTGCGTGGGCTCTTCTGAGCCTTGCTGTTACAAGGAGATTCAGTTGTCTGAAAAAACGCGTTTATTTCGGGCTGAAAAACACGTTTTGAAAAGTGTGATGTTACTGCCCCATAACTTACATGGGGTTGACCAAACTTGCAGAAACATGTTTATTTCTGCTGAAAAACACGTTTTGACCCTTTCTGCACACTGGGGTTAAGGGCTGAGTGTGTTGGCACTTCTGAGCCTTGCTGTTACAAGTATATTCAGCTGTCTGAAAAAACGTGTTTATTTCGGGCTGAAAAACACGTTTTGAAAAGTGTGATGTTACTGCCTCATAACTTACATGGGGTTGACCAAACTTGCAGAAACATGTTTATTTCTGCTGAAAAACACGTTTTGACCCTTTCTGCACACTGGGGTTAAGGGCTGAGTGTGTTGGCACTTCTGAGCCTTGCTGTTACAAGTATATTCAGCTGTCTGAAAAAACGTGTTTATTTCGGGCTGAAAAACACGTTTTGAAAAGTGTGATGTTACTGCCCCATAACTTACATGGGGTTGACCAAACTTGCAGAAACATGTTTATTTCTGCTGAAAAACACGTTTTGACACTTTCTGTACACTGGGGTTAAGGGCTGAGTGTGTGGGCTCTTCTGAGCCTTGCTGTTACAAGGAGATTCATTTGCCTGAAAAAACGCGTTTATTTCGGGCTGAAAAACACGTTTTGAAAAGTGTGATGTTACTGCCCCATAACTTACATGGGGTTGACCAAACTTACAGAAACATGTTTATTTCTGCTGAAAAACACGTTTTGACCCTTTCTGCACACTGGGGTTAAGGGCTGAGTGTGTTGGCTCTTCTGAGCCTTGCTGTTACAAGTAGATTCAGCTATCTGAAAAAACGTATTTCGGGCTGAAAAACACGTTTTGAAAAGTGTGATGTTACTGCCCCATAACTTACATGGGGTTGACCAAACTTGCAGAAACATGTTTATTTCAGCTGAAAAACACGTTTTGACACATTCTGTACACTGGGGTTAAGGGCTGAGTGTGTGGGCTCTTCTGAGCCTTGCTGTTACAAGGAGATTCAGTTGTCTGAAAAAACGCGTTTATTTCGGGCTGAAAAACACGTTTTGAAAAGTGTGATGTTACTGCCCCATAACTTACATGGGGTTGACCAAACTTGCAGAAACATGTTTATTTCTGCTGAAAAACACGTTTTGACCCTTTCTGCACACTGGGGTTAAGGGCTGAGTGTGTTGGCACTTCTGAGCCTTGCTGTTACAAGTAGATTCAGCTGTCTGAAAAAACGTGTTTATTTCGGGCTGAAAAACACGTTTTGAAAAGTGTGATGTTACTGCCCCATAACTTACATGGGGTTGACCAAACTTGCAGAAACATGTTTATTTCTGCTGAAAAACACGTTTTGACAATTTCTGCACACTGGGGTTAAGGGCTGAGTGTGTGGGCTCTTTTGAGCCTTGCTGTTACAAGGAGATTCAGTTGCCTGAAAAAACGCGTTTATTTCGGGCTGAAAAACACGTTTTGAAAAGTGTGATGTTACTGCCCCATAACTTACATGGGGTTGACCAAACTTGCAGAAACATGTTTATTTCTGCTGAAAAACACGTTTTGACACTTTCTGCACACTGGGGTTAAGGGTTGAGTGTGTGGGCACTTCTGAGCCTTGCTGTTACAAGTAGATTCAGTTGCCTGAAAAAACGCGTTTATTTCTGGCTGAAAAACACGTTTTGAAAAGTGTGATGTTATTGCCCCATAACTTACATGGGGTTGACCAAACTTGCAGAAACATGTTTATTTCTGCTGAAAAACACGTTTTGACCCTTTCTGCACACTGGGGTTAAGGGCTGAGTGTGTTGGCACTTCTGAGCCTTGCTGTTACAAGTAGATTCAGCTGTCTGAAAAAACGTGTTTATTTCGGGCTGAAAAACACGTTTTGAAAAGTGTGATGTTACTGCCCCATAACTTACATGGGGTTGACCAAACTTGCAGAAACATGTTTATTTCTGCTGAAAAACACGTTTTGACCCTTTCTGCACACTGGGGTTAAGGGTTGAGTGTGTGGGCACTTCTGAGCCTTGCTGTTACAAGTAGATTCAGTTGTCTGAAAAAACGCGTTTATTTCGGGCTGAAAAACACGTTTTGAAAAGTATGATGTTACTGCCCCATAACTTACATGGGGTTGACCAAACTTACAGAAACATGTTTATTTCTGCTGAAAAACATGTTTTGACCCTTTCAGCACACTGGGGTTAAGGGCTGAGTGTGTTGGCTCTTCTGAGCCTTGCTGTTACAAGTAGATTCAGCTGTCTGAAAAAACGTGTTTATTTCGGGCTGAAAAACACGTTTTGAAAAGTGTGATGTTACTGCCCCATAACTTACATGGGGTTGACCAAACTTGCAGAAACATGTTTATTTCTGCTGAAAAACACGTTTTGACAATTTCTGCACACTGGGGTTAAGGGCTGAGTGTGTGGGCTCTTTTGAGCCTTGCTGTTACAAGGAGATTCAGTTGCCTGAAAAAACGCGTTTATTTCGGGCTGAAAAACACGTTTTGAAAAGTGTGATGTTACTGCCCCATAACTTACATGGGGTTGACCAAACTTGCAGAAACATGTTTATTTCTGCTGAAAAACACGTTTTGACCCTTTCTGCACACTGGGGTTAAGGGCTGAGTGTGTTGGCTCTTCTGAGCCTTGCTGTTACAAGTAGATTCAGCTGTCTGAAAAAACGTGTTTATTTCGGGCTGAAAAACACTTTTTGAAAAGTGTGATGTTACTGCCCCATAACTTACATGGGGTTGACAAAACTTGCAGAAACATGTTTATTTCTGCAGAAAAACACGTTTTGACCCTTTCTGCACACTGGGGTTAAGGGTTGAGTGTGTGGGCACTTCTGAGCATTGCTGTTACAAGTAGATTCAGTTGTCTGAAAAAACGCGTTTATTTCGGGCTGAAAAACACGTTTTGAAAACTGTGATGTTACTGCCCCATAACTTACATGGTGTTGACCAAACTTGCAGAAACATGTTTATTTCTGCTGAAAAACACGTTTTGACCCTTTCTGCACACTGGGGTTAAGGGCTGAGTGTGTTGGCACTTCTGAGCCTTGCTGTTACAAGTAGATTCAGCTGTCTGAAAAAACGTATTTCGGGCTGAAAAACACGTTTTGAAAAGTGTGATGTTACTGCCCCATAACTTACATGGGGTTGACCAAACTTGCAGAAACATGTTTATTTCAGCTGAAAAACACGTTTTGACACATTCTGTACACTGGGGTTAAGGGCTGAGTGTGTGGGCTCTTCTGAGCCTTGCTGTTACAAGGAGATTCAGTTGTCTGAAAAAACGCGTTTATTTCGGGCTGAAAAACACGTTTTGAAAAGTGTGATGTTACTGCCCCATAACTTACATGGGGTTGACCAAACTTGCAGAAACATGTTTATTTCTGCTGAAAAACACGTTTTGACCCTTTCTGCACACTGGGGTTAAGGGCTGAGTGTGTTGGCACTTCTGAGCCTTGCTGTTACAAGTAGATTCAGCTGTCTGAAAAAACGTGTTTATTTCGGGCTGAAAAACACGTTTTGAAAAGTGTGATGTTACTGCCCCATAACTTACATGGGGTTGACCAAACTTGCAGAAACATGTTTATTTCTGCTGAAAAACACGTTTTGACAATTTCTGCACACTGGGGTTAAGGGCTGAGTGTGTGGGCTCTTTTGAGCCTTGCTGTTACAAGGAGATTCAGTTGCCTGAAAAAACGCGTTTATTTCGGGCTGAAAAACACGTTTTGAAAAGTGTGATGTTACTGCCCCATAACTTACATGGGGTTGACCAAACTTGCAGAAACATGTTTATTTCTGCTGAAAAACACGTTTTGACACTTTCTGTACACTGGGGTTAAGGGTTGAGTGTGTGGGCACTTCTGAGCCTTGCTGTTACAAGTAGATTCAGTTGCCTGAAAAAACGCGTTTATTTCTGGCTGAAAAACACGTTTTGAAAAGTGTGATGTTATTGCCCCATAACTTACATGGGGTTGACCAAACTTGCAGAAACATGTTTATTTCTGCTGAAAAACACGTTTTGACCCTTTCTGCACACTGGGGTTAAGGGCTGAGTGTGTTGGCACTTCTGAGCCTTGCTGTTACAAGTAGATTCAGCTGTCTGAAAAAACGTGTTTATTTCGGGCTGAAAAACACGTTTTGAAAAGTGTGATGTTACTGCCCCATAACTTACATGGGGTTGACCAAACTTGCAGAAACATGTTTATTTCTGCTGAAAAACACGTTTTGACCCTTTCTGCACACTGGGGTTAAGGGCTGAGTGTGTTGGCACTTCTGAGCCTTGCTGTTACAAGTAGATTCAGCTGTCTGAAAAAACGTGTTTATTTCGGGCTGAAAAACACGTTTTGAAAAGTGTGATGTTACTGCCCCATAACTTACATGGGGTTGACCAAACTTGCAGAAACATGTTTATTTCAGCTGAAAAACACGTTTTGACACTTTCTGTACACTGGGGTTAAGGGCTGATTGTGTGGGCTCTTCTGAGCCTTGCTGTTACAAGTAGATTCAGTTGTCTGAAAAAACGCGTTTATTTCGGGCTGAAAAACACGTTTTGAAAAGTATGATGTTACTGCCCCATAACTTACATGGGGTTGACCAAACTTACAGAAACATGTTTATTTCTGCTGAAAAACATGTTTTGACCCTTTCAGCACACTGGGGTTAAGGGCTGAGTGTGTTGGCTCTTCTGAGCCTTGCTGTTACAAGTATATTCAGCTGTCTGAAAAAACGTGTTTATTTCGGGCTGAAAAACACGTTTTGAAAAGTGTGATGTTACTGCCCCATAACTTACATGGGGTTGACCAAACTTGCAGAAACATGTTTATTTCTGCTGAAAAACACGTTTTGACCCTTTCTGCACACTGGGGTTAAGGGCTGAGTGTGTTGGCACTTCTGAGCCTTGCTGTTACAAGTATATTCAGCTGTCTGAAAAAACGTGTTTATTTCGGGCTGAAAAACACGTTTTGAAAAGTGTGATGTTACTGCCCCATAACTTACATGGGGTTGACCAAACTTGCAGAAACATGTTTATTTCTGCTGAAAAACACGTTTTGACACTTTCTGTACACTGGGGTTAAGGGCTGAGTGTGTGGGCTCTTCTGAGCCTTGCTGTTACAAGGAGATTCATTTGCCTGAAAAAACGCGTTTATTTCGGGCTGAAAAACACGTTTTGAAAAGTGTGATGTTACTGCCCCATAACTTACATGGGGTTGACCAAACTTACAGAAACATGTTTATTTCTGCTGAAAAACACGTTTTGACCCTTTCTGCACACTGGGGTTAAGGGCTGAGTGTGTTGGCTCTTCTGAGCCTTGCTGTTACAAGTAGATTCAGCTGTCTGAAAAAACGTATTTCGGGCTGAAAAACACGTTTTGAAAAGTGTGATGTTACTGCCCCATAACTTACATGGGGTTGACCAAACTTGCAGAAACATGTTTATTTCAGCTGAAAAAACACGTTTTGACACTTTCTGTACACTGGGGTTAAGGGCTGAGTGTGTGGGCTCTTCTGAGCCTTGCTGTTACAAGGAGATTCAGTTGTCTGAAAAAACGCGTTTATTTCGGGCTGAAAAACACGTTTTGAAAAGTGTGATGTTACTGCCCCATAACTTACATGGGGTTGACCAAACTTGCAGAAACATGTTTATTTCTGCTGAAAAACACGTTTTGACCCTTTCTGCACACTGGGGTTAAGGGCTGAGTGTGTTGGCACTTCTGAGCCTTGCTGTTACAAGTAGATTCAGCTGTCTGAAAAAACGTGTTTATTTCGGGCTGAAAAACACGTTTTGAAAAGTGTGATGTTACTGCCCCATAACTTACATGGGGTTGACCAAACTTGCAGAAACATGTTTATTTCAGCTGAAAAACACGTTTTGACACTTTCTGTACACTGGGGTTAAGGGCTGATTGTGTGGGCTCTTCTGAGCCTTGCTGTTACAAGGAGATTCAGTTGTCTGAAAAAACGCGTTTATTTCGGGCTGAAAAACACGTTTTGAAAAGTGTGATGTTACTGCCCCATAACTTACATGGGGTTGACCAAACTTGCAGAAACATGTTTATTTCTGCTGAAAAACACGTTTTGACCCTTTCTGCACACTGGGGTTAAGGGCTGAGTGTGTTGGCACTTCTGAGCCTTGCTGTTACAAGTAGATTCAGCTGTCTGAAAAAACGTGTTTATTTCGGGCTGAAAAACACGTTTTGAAAAGTGTGATGTTACTGCCCCATAACTTACATGGGGTTGACCAAACTTGCAGAAACATGTTTATTTCTGCTGAAAAACACGTTTTGACACTTTCTGTACACTGGGGTTAAGGGCTGAGTGTGTGGGCTCTTCTGAGCCTTGCTGTTACAAGGAGATTCAGTTGTCTGAAAAAACGCTTTTATTTCGGGCTGAAAAACACGTTTTGAAAAGTGTGATGTTACTGCCCCATAACTTACATGGGGTTGACCAAACTTGCAGAAACATGTTTATTTCTGCTGAAAAACACGTTTTGACACTTTCTGTACACTGGGGTTAAGGGCTGAGTGCGTGGGCTCTTCTGAGCCTTGCTGTTACGAGGAGATTCAGTTGTCTGAAAAAACGCGTTTATTTCGGGCTGAAAAACACGTTTTGAAAAGTGTGATGTTACTGCCCCATAACTTACATGGGGTTGACCAAACTTGCAGAAACATGTTTATTTCTGCTGAAAAACACGTTTTGACCCTTTCTGCACACTGGGGTTAAGGGCTGAGTGTGTTGGCACTTCTGAGCCTTGCTGTTACAAGTATATTCAGCTGTCTGAAAAAACGTGTTTATTTCGGGCTGAAAAACACGTTTTGAAAAGTGTGATGTTACTGCCTCATAACTTACATGGGGTTGACCAAACTTGCAGAAACATGTTTATTTCTGCTGAAAAACACGTTTTGACCCTTTCTGCACACTGGGGTTAAGGGCTGAGTGTGTTGGCACTTCTGAGCCTTGCTGTTACAAGGAGATTCAGTTGTCTGAAAAAACGCTTTTATTTCGGGCTGAAAAACACGTTTTGAAAAGTGTGATGTTACTGCCCCATAACTTACATGGGGTTGACCAAACTTGCAGAAACATGTTTATTTCTGCTGAAAAACACGTTTTGACACTTTCTGTACACTGGGGTTAAGGGCTGAGTGCGTGGGCTCTTCTGAGCCTTGCTGTTACAAGGAGATTCAGTTGTCTGAAAAAACGCGTTTATTTCGGGCTGAAAAACACGTTTTGAAAAGTGTGATGTTACTGCCCCATAACTTACATGGGGTTGACCAAACTTGCAGAAACATGTTTATTTCTGCTGAAAAACACGTTTTGACCCTTTCTGCACACTGGGGTTAAGGGCTGAGTGTGTTGGCACTTCTGAGCCTTGCTGTTACAAGTATATTCAGCTGTCTGAAAAAACGTGTTTATTTCGGGCTGAAAAACACGTTTTGAAAAGTGTGATGTTACTGCCTCATAACTTACATGGGGTTGACCAAACTTGCAGAAACATGTTTATTTCTGCTGAAAAACACGTTTTGACCCTTTCTGCACACTGGGGTTAAGGGCTGAGTGTGTTGGCACTTCTGAGCCTTGCTGTTACAAGTATATTCAGCTGTCTGAAAAAACGTGTTTATTTCGGGCTGAAAAACACGTTTTGAAAAGTGTGATGTTACTGCCCCATAACTTACATGGGGTTGACCAAACTTGCAGAAACATGTTTATTTCTGCTGAAAAACACGTTTTGACACTTTCTGTACACTGGGGTTAAGGGCTGAGTGTGTGGGCTCTTCTGAGCCTTGCTGTTACAAGGAGATTCATTTGCCTGAAAAAACGCGTTTATTTCGGGCTGAAAAACACGTTTTGAAAAGTGTGATGTTACTGCCCCATAACTTACATGGGGTTGACCAAACTTACAGAAACATGTTTATTTCTGCTGAAAAACACGTTTTGACCCTTTCTGCACACTGGGGTTAAGGGCTGAGTGTGTTGGCTCTTCTGAGCCTTGCTGTTACAAGTAGATTCAGCTGTCTGAAAAAACGTATTTCGGGCTGAAAAACACGTTTTGAAAAGTGTGATGTTACTGCCCCATAACTTACATGGGGTTGACCAAACTTGCAGAAACATGTTTATTTCAGCTGAAAAACACGTTTTGACACATTCTGTACACTGGGGTTAAGGGCTGAGTGTGTGGGCTCTTCTGAGCCTTGCTGTTACAAGGAGATTCAGTTGTCTGAAAAAACGCGTTTATTTCGGGCTGAAAAACACGTTTTGAAAAGTGTGATGTTACTGCCCCATAACTTACATGGGGTTGACCAAACTTGCAGAAACATGTTTATTTCTGCTGAAAAACACGTTTTGACCCTTTCTGCACACTGGGGTTAAGGGCTGAGTGTGTTGGCACTTCTGAGCCTTGCTGTTACAAGTAGATTCAGCTGTCTGAAAAAACGTGTTTATTTCGGGCTGAAAAACACGTTTTGAAAAGTGTGATGTTACTGCCCCATAACTTACATGGGGTTGACCAAACTTGCAGAAACATGTTTATTTCTGCTGAAAAACACGTTTTGACAATTTCTGCACACTGGGGTTAAGGGCTGAGTGTGTGGGCTCTTTTGAGCCTTGCTGTTACAAGGAGATTCAGTTGCCTGAAAAAACGCGTTTATTTCGGGCTGAAAAACACGTTTTGAAAAGTGTGATGTTACTGCCCCATAACTTACATGGGGTTGACCAAACTTGCAGAAACATGTTTATTTCTGCTGAAAAACACGTTTTGACACTTTCTGTACACTGGGGTTAAGGGTTGAGTGTGTGGGCACTTCTGAGCCTTGCTGTTACAAGTAGATTCAGTTGCCTGAAAAAACGCGTTTATTTCTGGCTGAAAAACACGTTTTGAAAAGTGTGATGTTATTGCCCCATAACTTACATGGGGTTGACCAAACTTGCAGAAACATGTTTATTTCTGCTGAAAAACACGTTTTGACCCTTTCTGCACACTGGGGTTAAGGGCTGAGTGTGTTGGCACTTCTGAGCCTTGCTGTTACAAGTAGATTCAGCTGTCTGAAAAAACGTGTTTATTTCGGGCTGAAAAACACGTTTTGAAAAGTGTGATGTTACTGCCCCATAACTTACATGGGGTTGACCAAACTTGCAGAAACATGTTTATTTCTGCTGAAAAACACGTTTTGACCCTTTCTGCACACTGGGGTTAAGGGTTGAGTGTGTGGGCACTTCTGAGCCTTGCTGTTACAAGTAGATTCAGTTGTCTGAAAAAACGCGTTTATTTCGGGCTGAAAAACACGTTTTGAAAAGTATGATGTTACTGCCCCATAACTTACATGGGGTTGACCAAACTTACAGAAACATGTTTATTTCTGCTGAAAAACATGTTTTGACCCTTTCAGCACACTGGGGTTAAGGGCTGAGTGTGTTGGCTCTTCTGAGCCTTGCTGTTACAAGTATATTCAGCTGTCTGAAAAAACGTGTTTATTTCGGGCTGAAAAACACGTTTTGAAAAGTGTGATGTTACTGCCCCATAACTTACATGGGGTTGACCAAACTTGCAGAAACATGTTTATTTCTGCTGAAAAACACGTTTTGACCCTTTCTGCACACTGGGGTTAAGGGCTGAGTGTGTTGGCACTTCTGAGCCTTGCTGTTACAAGTATATTCAGCTGTCTGAAAAAACGTGTTTATTTCGGGCTGAAAAACACGTTTTGAAAAGTGTGATGTTACTGCCCCATAACTTACATGGGGTTGACCAAACTTGCAGAAACATGTTTATTTCTGCTGAAAAACACGTTTTGACACTTTCTGTACACTGGGGTTAAGGGCTGAGTGTGTGGGCTCTTCTGAGCCTTGCTGTTACAAGGAGATTCATTTGCCTGAAAAAACGCGTTTATTTCGGGCTGAAAAACACGTTTTGAAAAGTGTGATGTTACTGCCCCATAACTTACATGGGGTTGACCAAACTTACAGAAACATGTTTATTTCTGCTGAAAAACACGTTTTGACCCTTTCTGCACACTGGGGTTAAGGGCTGAGTGTGTTGGCTCTTCTGAGCCTTGCTGTTACAAGTAGATTCAGCTGTCTGAAAAAACGTATTTCGGGCTGAAAAACACGTTTTGAAAAGTGTGATGTTACTGCCCCATAACTTACATGGGGTTGACCAAACTTGCAGAAACATGTTTATTTCAGCTGAAAAAACACGTTTTGACACTTTCTGTACACTGGGGTTAAGGGCTGAGTGTGTGGGCTCTTCTGAGCCTTGCTGTTACAAGGAGATTCAGTTGTCTGAAAAAACGCGTTTATTTCGGGCTGAAAAACACGTTTTGAAAAGTGTGATGTTACTGCCCCATAACTTACATGGGGTTGACCAAACTTGCAGAAACATGTTTATTTCTGCTGAAAAACACGTTTTGACCCTTTCTGCACACTGGGGTTAAGGGCTGAGTGTGTTGGCACTTCTGAGCCTTGCTGTTACAAGTAGATTCAGCTGTCTGAAAAAACGTGTTTATTTCGGGCTGAAAAACACGTTTTGAAAAGTGTGATGTTACTGCCCCATAACTTACATGGGGTTGACCAAACTTGCAGAAACATGTTTATTTCAGCTGAAAAACACGTTTTGACACTTTCTGTACACTGGGGTTAAGGGCTGATTGTGTGGGCTCTTCTGAGCCTTGCTGTTACAAGGAGATTCAGTTGTCTGAAAAAACGCGTTTATTTCGGGCTGAAAAACACGTTTTGAAAAGTGTGATGTTACTGCCCCATAACTTACATGGGGTTGACCAAACTTGCAGAAACATGTTTATTTCTGCTGAAAAACACGTTTTGACCCTTTCTGCACACTGGGGTTAAGGGCTGAGTGTGTTGGCACTTCTGAGCCTTGCTGTTACAAGTAGATTCAGCTGTCTGAAAAAACGTGTTTATTTCGGGCTGAAAAACACGTTTTGAAAAGTGTGATGTTACTGCCCCATAACTTACATGGGGTTGACCAAACTTGCAGAAACATGTTTATTTCTGCTGAAAAACACGTTTTGACACTTTCTGTACACTGGGGTTAAGGGCTGAGTGTGTGGGCTCTTCTGAGCCTTGCTGTTACAAGGAGATTCAGTTGTCTGAAAAAACGCTTTTATTTCGGGCTGAAAAACACGTTTTGAAAAGTGTGATGTTACTGCCCCATAACTTACATGGGGTTGACCAAACTTGCAGAAACATGTTTATTTCTGCTGAAAAACACGTTTTGACACTTTCTGTACACTGGGGTTAAGGGCTGAGTGCGTGGGCTCTTCTGAGCCTTGCTGTTACGAGGAGATTCAGTTGTCTGAAAAAACGCGTTTATTTCGGGCTGAAAAACACGTTTTGAAAAGTGTGATGTTACTGCCCCATAACTTACATGGGGTTGACCAAACTTGCAGAAACATGTTTATTTCTGCTGAAAAACACGTTTTGACCCTTTCTGCACACTGGGGTTAAGGGCTGAGTGTGTTGGCACTTCTGAGCCTTGCTGTTACAAGTATATTCAGCTGTCTGAAAAAACGTGTTTATTTCGGGCTGAAAAACACGTTTTGAAAAGTGTGATGTTACTGCCTCATAACTTACATGGGGTTGACCAAACTTGCAGAAACATGTTTATTTCTGCTGAAAAACACGTTTTGACCCTTTCTGCACACTGGGGTTAAGGGCTGAGTGTGTTGGCACTTCTGAGCCTTGCTGTTACAAGGAGATTCAGTTGTCTGAAAAAACGCTTTTATTTCGGGCTGAAAAACACGTTTTGAAAAGTGTGATGTTACTGCCCCATAACTTACATGGGGTTGACCAAACTTGCAGAAACATGTTTATTTCTGCTGAAAAACACGTTTTGACACTTTCTGTACACTGGGGTTAAGGGCTGAGTGCGTGGGCTCTTCTGAGCCTTGCTGTTACAAGGAGATTCAGTTGTCTGAAAAAACGCGTTTATTTCGGGCTGAAAAACACGTTTTGAAAAGTGTGATGTTACTGCCCCATAACTTACATGGGGTTGACCAAACTTGCAGAAACATGTTTATTTCTGCTGAAAAACACGTTTTGACCCTTTCTGCACACTGGGGTTAAGGGCTGAGTGTGTTGGCACTTCTGAGCCTTGCTGTTACAAGTATATTCAGCTGTCTGAAAAAACGTGTTTATTTCGGGCTGAAAAACACGTTTTGAAAAGTGTGATGTTACTGCCTCATAACTTACATGGGGTTGACCAAACTTGCAGAAACATGTTTATTTCTGCTGAAAAACACGTTTTGACCCTTTCTGCACACTGGGGTTAAGGGCTGAGTGTGTTGGCACTTCTGAGCCTTGCTGTTACAAGTATATTCAGCTGTCTGAAAAAACGTGTTTATTTCGGGCTGAAAAACACGTTTTGAAAAGTGTGATGTTACTGCCCCATAACTTACATGGGGTTGACCAAACTTGCAGAAACATGTTTATTTCTGCTGAAAAACACGTTTTGACACTTTCTGTACACTGGGGTTAAGGGCTGAGTGTGTGGGCTCTTCTGAGCCTTGCTGTTACAAGGAGATTCATTTGCCTGAAAAAACGCGTTTATTTCGGGCTGAAAAACACGTTTTGAAAAGTGTGATGTTACTGCCCCATAACTTACATGGGGTTGACCAAACTTACAGAAACATGTTTATTTCTGCTGAAAAACACGTTTTGACCCTTTCTGCACACTGGGGTTAAGGGCTGAGTGTGTTGGCTCTTCTGAGCCTTGCTGTTACAAGTAGATTCAGCTGTCTGAAAAAACGTATTTCGGGCTGAAAAACACGTTTTGAAAAGTGTGATGTTACTGCCCCATAACTTACATGGGGTTGACCAAACTTGCAGAAACATGTTTATTTCAGCTGAAAAACACGTTTTGACACATTCTGTACACTGGGGTTAAGGGCTGAGTGTGTGGGCTCTTCTGAGCCTTGCTGTTACAAGGAGATTCAGTTGTCTGAAAAAACGCGTTTATTTCGGGCTGAAAAACACGTTTTGAAAAGTGTGATGTTACTGCCCCATAACTTACATGGGGTTGACCAAACTTGCAGAAACATGTTTATTTCTGCTGAAAAACACGTTTTGACCCTTTCTGCACACTGGGGTTAAGGGCTGAGTGTGTTGGCACTTCTGAGCCTTGCTGTTACAAGTAGATTCAGCTGTCTGAAAAAACGTGTTTATTTCGGGCTGAAAAACACGTTTTGAAAAGTGTGATGTTACTGCCCCATAACTTACATGGGGTTGACCAAACTTGCAGAAACATGTTTATTTCTGCTGAAAAACACGTTTTGACAATTTCTGCACACTGGGGTTAAGGGCTGAGTGTGTGGGCTCTTTTGAGCCTTGCTGTTACAAGGAGATTCAGTTGCCTGAAAAAACGCGTTTATTTCGGGCTGAAAAACACGTTTTGAAAAGTGTGATGTTACTGCCCCATAACTTACATGGGGTTGACCAAACTTGCAGAAACATGTTTATTTCTGCTGAAAAACACGTTTTGACACTTTCTGTACACTGGGGTTAAGGGTTGAGTGTGTGGGCACTTCTGAGCCTTGCTGTTACAAGTAGATTCAGTTGCCTGAAAAAACGCGTTTATTTCTGGCTGAAAAACACGTTTTGAAAAGTGTGATGTTATTGCCCCATAACTTACATGGGGTTGACCAAACTTGCAGAAACATGTTTATTTCTGCTGAAAAACACGTTTTGACCCTTTCTGCACACTGGGGTTAAGGGCTGAGTGTGTTGGCACTTCTGAGCCTTGCTGTTACAAGTAGATTCAGCTGTCTGAAAAAACGTGTTTATTTCGGGCTGAAAAACACGTTTTGAAAAGTGTGATGTTACTGCCCCATAACTTACATGGGGTTGACCAAACTTGCAGAAACATGTTTATTTCTGCTGAAAAACACGTTTTGACCCTTTCTGCACACTGGGGTTAAGGGTTGAGTGTGTGGGCACTTCTGAGCCTTGCTGTTACAAGTAGATTCAGTTGTCTGAAAAAACGCGTTTATTTCGGGCTGAAAAACACGTTTTGAAAAGTATGATGTTACTGCCCCATAACTTACATGGGGTTGACCAAACTTACAGAAACATGTTTATTTCTGCTGAAAAACATGTTTTGACCCTTTCAGCACACTGGGGTTAAGGGCTGAGTGTGTTGGCTCTTCTGAGCCTTGCTGTTACAAGTAGATTCAGCTGTCTGAAAAAACGTGTTTATTTCGGGCTGAAAAACACGTTTTGAAAAGTGTGATGTTACTGCCCCATAACTTACATGGGGTTGACCAAACTTGCAGAAACATGTTTATTTCTGCTGAAAAACACGTTTTGACAATTTCTGCACACTGGGGTTAAGGGCTGAGTGTGTGGGCTCTTTTGAGCCTTGCTGTTACAAGGAGATTCAGTTGCATGAAAAAACGCGTTTATTTCGGGCTGAAAAACACGTTTTGAAAAGTGTGATGTTACTGCCCCATAACTTACATGGGGTTGACCAAACTTGCAGAAACATGTTTATTTCTGCTGAAAAACACGTTTTGACCCTTTCTGCACACTGGGGTTAAGGGCTGAGTGTGTTGGCTCTTCTGAGCCTTGCTGTTACAAGTAGATTCAGCTGTCTGAAAAAACGTGTTTATTTCGGGCTGAAAAACACTTTTTGAAAAGTGTGATGTTACTGCCCCATAACTTACATGGGGTTGACAAAACTTGCAGAAACATGTTTATTTCTGCAGAAAAACACGTTTTGACCCTTTCTGCACACTGGGGTTAAGGGTTGAGTGTGTGGGCACTTCTGAGCATTGCTGTTACAAGTAGATTCAGTTGTCTGAAAAAACGCGTTTATTTCGGGCTGAAAAACACGTTTTGAAAACTGTGATGTTACTGCCCCATAACTTACATGGTGTTGACCAAACTTGCAGAAACATGTTTATTTCTGCTGAAAAACACGTTTTGACCCTTTCTGCACACTGGGGTTAAGGGCTGAGTGTGTTGGCACTTCTGAGCCTTGCTGTTACAAGTAGATTCAGCTGTCTGAAAAAACGTATTTCGGGCTGAAAAACACGTTTTGAAAAGTGTGATGTTACTGCCCCATAACTTACATGGGGTTGACCAAACTTGCAGAAACATGTTTATTTCAGCTGAAAAACACGTTTTGACACATTCTGTACACTGGGGTTAAGGGCTGAGTGTGTGGGCTCTTCTGAGCCTTGCTGTTACAAGGAGATTCAGTTGTCTGAAAAAACGCGTTTATTTCGGGCTGAAAAACACGTTTTGAAAAGTGTGATGTTACTGCCCCATAACTTACATGGGGTTGACCAAACTTGCAGAAACATGTTTATTTCTGCTGAAAAACACGTTTTGACCCTTTCTGCACACTGGGGTTAAGGGCTGAGTGTGTTGGCACTTCTGAGCCTTGCTGTTACAAGTAGATTCAGCTGTCTGAAAAAACGTGTTTATTTCGGGCTGAAAAACACGTTTTGAAAAGTGTGATGTTACTGCCCCATAACTTACATGGGGTTGACCAAACTTGCAGAAACATGTTTATTTCTGCTGAAAAACACGTTTTGACAATTTCTGCACACTGGGGTTAAGGGCTGAGTGTGTGGGCTCTTTTGAGCCTTGCTGTTACAAGGAGATTCAGTTGCCTGAAAAAACGCGTTTATTTCGGGCTGAAAAACACGTTTTGAAAAGTGTGATGTTACTGCCCCATAACTTACATGGGGTTGACCAAACTTGCAGAAACATGTTTATTTCTGCTGAAAAACACGTTTTGACACTTTCTGTACACTGGGGTTAAGGGTTGAGTGTGTGGGCACTTCTGAGCCTTGCTGTTACAAGTAGATTCAGTTGCCTGAAAAAACGCGTTTATTTCTGGCTGAAAAACACGTTTTGAAAAGTGTGATGTTATTGCCCCATAACTTACATGGGGTTGACCAAACTTGCAGAAACATGTTTATTTCTGCTGAAAAACACGTTTTGACCCTTTCTGCACACTGGGGTTAAGGGCTGAGTGTGTTGGCACTTCTGAGCCTTGCTGTTACAAGTAGATTCAGCTGTCTGAAAAAACGTGTTTATTTCGGGCTGAAAAACACGTTTTGAAAAGTGAGATGTTACTGCCCCATAACTTACATGGGGTTGACCAAACTTGCAGAAACATGTTTATTTCTGCTGAAAAACACGTTTTGACCCTTTCTGCACACTGGGGTTAAGGGTTGAGTGTGTGGGCACTTCTGAGCCTTGCTGTTACAAGTAGATTCAGTTGTCTGAAAAAACGCGTTTATTTCGGGCTGAAAAACACGTTTTGAAAAGTATGATGTTACTGCCCCATAACTTACATGGGGTTGACCAAACTTACAGAAACATGTTTATTTCTGCTGAAAAACATGTTTTGACCCTTTCAGCACACTGGGGTTAAGGGCTGAGTGTGTTGGCTCTTCTGAGCCTTGCTGTTACAAGTATATTCAGCTGTCTGAAAAAACGTGTTTATTTCGGGCTGAAAAACACGTTTTGAAAAGTGTGATGTTACTGCCCCATAACTTACATGGGGTTGACCAAACTTGCAGAAACATGTTTATTTCTGCTGAAAAACACGTTTTGACCCTTTCTGCACACTGGGGTTAAGGGCTGAGTGTGTTGGCACTTCTGAGCCTTGCTGTTACAAGTATATTCAGCTGTCTGAAAAAACGTGTTTATTTCGGGCTGAAAAACACGTTTTGAAAAGTGTGATGTTACTGCCCCATAACTTACATGGGGTTGACCAAACTTGCAGAAACATGTTTATTTCTGCTGAAAAACACGTTTTGACACTTTCTGTACACTGGGGTTAAGGGCTGAGTGTGTGGGCTCTTCTGAGCCTTGCTGTTACAAGGAGATTCATTTGCCTGAAAAAACGCGTTTATTTCGGGCTGAAAAACACGTTTTGAAAAGTGTGATGTTACTGCCCCATAACTTACATGGGGTTGACCAAACTTACAGAAACATGTTTATTTCTGCTGAAAAACACGTTTTGACCCTTTCTGCACACTGGGGTTAAGGGCTGAGTGTGTTGGCTCTTCTGAGCCTTGCTGTTACAAGTAGATTCAGCTGTCTGAAAAAACGTATTTCGGGCTGAAAAACACGTTTTGAAAAGTGTGATGTTACTGCCCCATAACTTACATGGGGTTGACCAAACTTGCAGAAACATGTTTATTTCAGCTGAAAAACACGTTTTGACACTTTCTGTACACTGGGGTTAAGGGCTGAGTGTGTGGGCTCTTCTGAGCCTTGCTGTTACAAGGAGATTCAGTTGTCTGAAAAAACGCGTTTATTTCGGGCTGAAAAACACGTTTTGAAAAGTGTGATGTTACTGCCCCATAACTTACATGGGGTTGACCAAACTTGCAGAAACATGTTTATTTCTGCTGAAAAACACGTTTTGACCCTTTCTGCACACTGGGGTTAAGGGCTGAGTGTGTTGGCACTTCTGAGCCTTGCTGTTACAAGTAGATTCAGCTGTCTGAAAAAACGTGTTTATTTCGGGCTGAAAAACACGTTTTGAAAAGTGTGATGTTACTGCCCCATAACTTACATGGGGTTGACCAAACTTGCAGAAACATGTTTATTTCAGCTGAAAAACACGTTTTGACACTTTCTGTACACTGGGGTTAAGGGCTGAGTGTGTGGGCTCTTCTGAGCCTTGCTGTTACAAGGAGATTCAGTTGTCTGAAAAAACGCGTTTATTTCGGGCTGAAAAACACGTTTTGAAAAGTGTGATGTTACTGCCCCATAACTTACATGGGGTTGACCAAACTTGCAGAAACATGTTTATTTCTGCTGAAAAACACGTTTTGACCCTTTCTGCACACTGGGGTTAAGGGCTGAGTGTGTTGGCACTTCTGAGCCTTGCTGTTACAAGTAGATTCAGCTGTCTGAAAAAACGTGTTTATTTCGGGCTGAAAAACACGTTTTGAAAAGTGTGATGTTACTGCCCCATAACTTACATGGGGTTGACCAAACTTGCAGAAACATGTTTATTTCTGCTGAAAAACACGTTTTGACACTTTCTGTACACTGGGGTTAAGGGCTGAGTGTGTGGGCTCTTCTGAGCCTTGCTGTTACAAGGAGATTCAGTTGTCTGAAAAAACGCTTTTATTTCGGGCTGAAAAACACGTTTTGAAAAGTGTGATGTTACTGCCCCATAACTTACATGGGGTTGACCAAACTTGCAGAAACATGTTTATTTCTGCTGAAAAACACGTTTTGACACTTTCTGTACACTGGGGTTAAGGGCTGAGTGCGTGGGCTCTTCTGAGCCTTGCTGTTACAAGGAGATTCAGTTGTCTGAAAAAACGCGTTTATTTCGGGCTGAAAAACACGTTTTGAAAAGTGTGATGTTACTGCCCCATAACTTACATGGGGTTGACCAAACTTGCAGAAACATGTTTATTTCTGCTGAAAAACACGTTTTGACCCTTTCTGCACACTGGGGTTAAGGGCTGAGTGTGTTGGCACTTCTGAGCCTTGCTGTTACAAGTATATTCAGCTGTCTGAAAAAACGTGTTTATTTCGGGCTGAAAAACACGTTTTGAAAAGTGTGATGTTACTGCCTCATAACTTACATGGGGTTGACCAAACTTGCAGAAACATGTTTATTTCTGCTGAAAAACACGTTTTGACCCTTTCTGCACACTGGGGTTAAGGGCTGAGTGTGTTGGCACTTCTGAGCCTTGCTGTTACAAGTATATTCAGCTGTCTGAAAAAACGTGTTTATTTCGGGCTGAAAAACACGTTTTGAAAAGTGTGATGTTACTGCCCCATAACTTACATGGGGTTGACCAAACTTGCAGAAACATGTTTATTTCTGCTGAAAAACACGTTTTGACACTTTCTGTACACTGGGGTTAAGGGCTGAGTGTGTGGGCTCTTCTGAGCCTTGCTGTTACAAGGAGATTCATTTGCCTGAAAAAACGCGTTTATTTCGGGCTGAAAAACACGTTTTGAAAAGTGTGATGTTACTGCCCCATAACTTACATGGGGTTGACCAAACTTACAGAAACATGTTTATTTCTGCTGAAAAACACGTTTTGACCCTTTCTGCACACTGGGGTTAAGGGCTGAGTGTGTTGGCTCTTCTGAGCCTTGCTGTTACAAGTAGATTCAGCTGTCTGAAAAAACGTATTTCGGGCTGAAAAACACGTTTTGAAAAGTGTGATGTTACTGCCCCATAACTTACATGGGGTTGACCAAACTTGCAGAAACATGTTTATTTCAGCTGAAAAACACGTTTTGACACATTCTGTACACTGGGGTTAAGGGCTGAGTGTGTGGGCTCTTCTGAGCCTTGCTGTTACAAGGAGATTCAGTTGTCTGAAAAAACGCGTTTATTTCGGGCTGAAAAACACGTTTTGAAAAGTGTGATGTTACTGCCCCATAACTTACATGGGGTTGACCAAACTTGCAGAAACATGTTTATTTCTGCTGAAAAACACGTTTTGACCCTTTCTGCACACTGGGGTTAAGGGCTGAGTGTGTTGGCACTTCTGAGCCTTGCTGTTACAAGTAGATTCAGCTGTCTGAAAAAACGTGTTTATTTCGGGCTGAAAAACACGTTTTGAAAAGTGTGATGTTACTGCCCCATAACTTACATGGGGTTGACCAAACTTGCAGAAACATGTTTATTTCTGCTGAAAAACACGTTTTGACAATTTCTGCACACTGGGGTTAAGGGCTGAGTGTGTGGGCTCTTTTGAGCCTTGCTGTTACAAGGAGATTCAGTTGCCTGAAAAAACGCGTTTATTTCGGGCTGAAAAACACGTTTTGAAAAGTGTGATGTTACTGCCCCATAACTTACATGGGGTTGACCAAACTTGCAGAAACATGTTTATTTCTGCTGAAAAACACGTTTTGACACTTTCTGTACACTGGGGTTAAGGGTTGAGTGTGTGGGCACTTCTGAGCCTTGCTGTTACAAGTAGATTCAGTTGCCTGAAAAAACGCGTTTATTTCTGGCTGAAAAACACGTTTTGAAAAGTGTGATGTTATTGCCCCATAACTTACATGGGGTTGACCAAACTTGCAGAAACATGTTTATTTCTGCTGAAAAACACGTTTTGACCCTTTCTGCACACTGGGGTTAAGGGCTGAGTGTGTTGGCACTTCTGAGCCTTGCTGTTACAAGTAGATTCAGCTGTCTGAAAAAACGTGTTTATTTCGGGCTGAAAAACACGTTTTGAAAAGTGTGATGTTACTGCCCCATAACTTACATGGGGTTGACCAAACTTGCAGAAACATGTTTATTTCTGCTGAAAAACACGTTTTGACCCTTTCTGCACACTGGGGTTAAGGGTTGAGTGTGTGGGCACTTCTGAGCCTTGCTGTTACAAGTAGATTCAGTTGTCTGAAAAAACGCGTTTATTTCGGGCTGAAAAACACGTTTTGAAAAGTATGATGTTACTGCCCCATAACTTACATGGGGTTGACCAAACTTACAGAAACATGTTTATTTCTGCTGAAAAACATGTTTTGACCCTTTCAGCACACTGGGGTTAAGGGCTGAGTGTGTTGGCTCTTCTGAGCCTTGCTGTTACAAGTAGATTCAGCTGTCTGAAAAAACGTGTTTATTTCGGGCTGAAAAACACGTTTTGAAAAGTGTGATGTTACTGCCCCATAACTTACATGGGGTTGACCAAACTTGCAGAAACATGTTTATTTCTGCTGAAAAACACGTTTTGACAATTTCTGCACACTGGGGTTAAGGGCTGAGTGTGTGGGCTCTTTTGAGCCTTGCTGTTACAAGGAGATTCAGTTGCCTGAAAAAACGCGTTTATTTCGGGCTGAAAAACACGTTTTGAAAAGTGTGATGTTACTGCCCCATAACTTACATGGGGTTGACCAAACTTGCAGAAACATGTTTATTTCTGCTGAAAAACACGTTTTGACCCTTTATGCACACTGGGGTTAAGGGCTGAGTGTGTTGGCTCTTCTGAGCCTTGCTGTTACAAGTAGATTCAGCTGTCTGAAAAAACGTGTTTATTTCGGGCTGAAAAACACTTTTTGAAAAGTGTGATGTTACTGCCCCATAACTTACATGGGGTTGACAAAACTTGCAGAAACATGTTTATTTCTGCAGAAAAACACGTTTTGACCCTTTCTGCACACTGGGGTTAAGGGTTGAGTGTGTGGGCACTTCTGAGCATTGCTGTTACAAGTAGATTCAGTTGTCTGAAAAAACGCGTTTATTTCGGGCTGAAAAACACGTTTTGAAAACTGTGATGTTACTGCCCCATAACTTACATGGTGTTGACCAAACTTGCAGAAACATGTTTATTTCTGCTGAAAAACACGTTTTGACCCTTTCTGCACACTGGGGTTAAGGGCTGAGTGTGTTGGCACTTCTGAGCCTTGCTGTTACAAGTAGATTCAGCTGTCTGAAAAAACGTGTTTATTTCGGGCTGAAAAACACGTTTTGAAAAGTGTGATGTTACTGCCCCATAACTTACATGGGGTTGACCAAACTTGCAGAAACATGTTTATTTCTGCTGAAAAACACGTTTTGACCCTTTCTGCACACTGGGGTTAAGGGCTGAGTGTGTTGGCACTTCTGAGCCTTGCTGTTACAAGTAGATTCAGCTGTCTGAAAAAACGTGTTTATTTCGGGCTGAAAAACACGTTTTGAAAAGTGTGATGTTACTGCCCCATAACTTACATGGGGTTGACCAAACTTGCAGAAACATGTTTATTTCTGCTGAAAAACACGTTTTGACCCTTTCTGCACACTGGGGTTAAGGGCTGAGTGTGTTGGCACTTCTGAGCCTTGCTGTTACAAGTAGATTCAGCTGTCTGAAAAAACGTGTTTATTTCGGGCTGAAAAACACGTTTTGAAAAGTGTGATGTTACTGCCCCATAACTTACATGGGGTTGACCAAACTTGCAGAAACATGTTTATTTCAGCTGAAAAACACGTTTTGACACTTTCTGTACACTGGGGTTAAGGGCTGAGTGTGTGGGCTCTTCTGAGCCTTGCTGTTACAAGGAGATTCAGTTGTCTGAAAAAACGCGTTTATTTCGGGCTGAAAAACACGTTTTGAAAAGTGTGATGTTACTGCCCCATAACTTACATGGGGTTGACCAAACTTGCAGAAACATGTTTATTTCTGCTGAAAAACACGTTTTGACCCTTTCTGCACACTGGGGTTAAGGGTTGAGTGTGTGGGCATTTCTGAGCCTTGCTGTTACAAGTAGATTCAGTTGTCTGAAAAAACGCGTTTATTTCGGGCTGAAAAACACGTTTTGAAAAGTGTGATGTTACTGCCCCATAACTTACATGGGGTTGACCAAACTTGCAGAAACATGTTTATTTCTGCTGAAAAACACGTTTTGACCCTTTCTGCACACTGGGGTTAAGGGCTGAGTGTGTTGGCACTTCTGAGCCTTGCTGTTACAAGTAGATTCAGCTGTCTGAAAAAACGCGTTTATTTCGGGCTGAAAAACACGTTTTGAAAACTGTGATGTTACTGCCCCATAACTTACATGGTGTTGACCAAACTTGCAGAAACATGTTTATTTCTGCTGAAAAACACGTTTTGACCCTTTCTGCACACTGGGGTTAAGGGCTGAGTGTGTTGGCACTTCTGAGCCTTGCTGTTACAAGTAGATTCAGCTGTCTGAAAAAACGTGTTTATTTCGGGCTGAAAAACACGTTTTGAAAAGTGTGATGTTACTGCCCCATAACTTACATGGGGTTGACCAAACTTGCAGAAACATGTTTATTTCTGCTGAAAAACACGTTTTGACCCTTTCTGCACACTGGGGTTAAGGGCTGAGTGTGTTGGCACTTCTGAGCCTTGCTGTTACAAGTAGATTCAGCTGTCTGAAAAAACGTGTTTATTTCGGGCTGAAAAACACGTTTTGAAAAGTGTGATGTTACTGCCCCATAACTTACATGGGGTTGACCAAACTTGCAGAAACATGTTTATTTCTGCTGAAAAACACGTTTTGACCCTTTCTGCACACTGGGGTTAAGGGCTGAGTGTGTTGGCACTTCTGAGCCTTGCTGTTACAAGTAGATTCAGCTGTCTGAAAAAACGTGTTTATTTCGGGCTGAAAAACACGTTTTGAAAAGTGTGATGTTACTGCCCCATAACTTACATGGGGTTGACCAAACTTGCAGAAACATGTTTATTTCAGCTGAAAAACACGTTTTGACACTTTCTGTACACTGGGGTTAAGGGCTGAGTGTGTGGGCTCTTCTGAGCCTTGCTGTTACAAGGAGATTCAGTTGTCTGAAAAAACGCGTTTATTTCGGGCTGAAAAACACGTTTTGAAAAGTGTGATGTTACTGCCCCATAACTTACATGGGGTTGACCAAACTTGCAGAAACATGTTTATTTCTGCTGAAAAACACGTTTTGACCCTTTCTGCACACTGGGGTTAAGGGTTGAGTGTGTGGGCATTTCTGAGCCTTGCTGTTACAAGTAGATTCAGTTGTCTGAAAAAACGCGTTTATTTCGGGCTGAAAAACACGTTTTGAAAAGTGTGATGTTACTGCCCCATAACTTACATGGGGTTGACCAAACTTGCAGAAACATGTTTATTTCTGCTGAAAAACACGTTTTGACCCTTTCTGCACACTGGGGTTAAGGGCTGAGTGTGTTGGCACTTCTGAGCCTTGCTGTTACAAGTAGATTCAGCTGTCTGAAAAAACGCGTTTATTTCGGGCTGAAAAACACGTTTTGAAAAGTGTGATGTTACTGCCCCATAACTTACATGGGGTTGACCAAACTTGCAGAAACATGTTTATTTCTGCTGAAAAACACGTTTTGACAATTTCTGCACACTGGGGTTAAGGGCTGAGTGTGTGGGCTCTTTTGAGCCTTGCTGTTACAAGGAGATTCAGTTGCCTGAAAAAACGCGTTTATTTCGGGCTGAAAAACACGTTTTGAAAAGTGTGATGTTACTGCCCCATAACTTACATGGGGTTGACCAAACTTGCAGAAACATGTTTATTTCTGCTGAAAAACACGTTTTGACACTTTCTGTACACTGGGGTTAAGGGTTGAGTGTGTGGGCACTTCTGAGCCTTGCTGTTACAAGTAGATTCAGTTGCCTGAAAAAACGCGTTTATTTCTGGCTGAAAAACACGTTTTGAAAAGTGTGACGTTATTGCCCCATAACTTACATGGGGTTGACCAAACTTGCAGAAACATGTTTATTTCTGCTGAAAAACACGTTTTGACCCTTTCTGCACACTGGGGTTAAGGGCTGAGTGTGTTGGCACTTCTGAGCCTTGCTGTTACAAGTAGATTCAGCTGTCTGAAAAAACGTGTTTATTTCGGGCTGAAAAACACGTTTTGAAAAGTGTGATGTTACTGCCCCATAACTTACATGGGGTTGACCAAACTTGCAGAAACATGTTTATTTCTGCTGAAAAACACGTTTTGACCCTTTCTGCACACTGGGGTTAAGGGTTGAGTGTGTGGGCACTTCTGAGCCTTGCTGTTACAAGTAGATTCAGTTGTCTGAAAAAACGCGTTTATTTCGGGCTGAAAAACACGTTTTGAAAAGTATGATGTTACTGCCCCATAACTTACATGGGGTTGACCAAACTTACAGAAACATGTTTATTTCTGCTGAAAAACATGTTTTGACCCTTTCAGCACACTGGGGTTAAGGGCTGAGTGTGTTGGCTCTTCTGAGCCTTGCTGTTACAAGTAGATTCAGCTGTCTGAAAAAACGTGTTTATTTCGGGCTGAAAAACACGTTTTGAAAAGTGTGATGTTACTGCCCCATAACTTACATGGGGTTGACCAAACTTGCAGAAACATGTTTATTTCTGCTGAAAAACACGTTTTGACAATTTCTGCACACTGGGGTTAAGGGCTGAGTGTGTGGGCTCTTTTGAGCCTTGCTGTTACAAGGAGATTCAGTTGCCTGAAAAAACGCGTTTATTTCGGGCTGAAAAACACGTTTTGAAAAGTGTGATGTTACTGCCCCATAACTTACATGGGGTTGACCAAACTTGCAGAAACATGTTTATTTCTGCTGAAAAACACGTTTTGACCCTTTCTGCACACTGGGGTTAAGGGCTGAGTGTGTTGGCTCTTCTGAGCCTTGCTGTTACAAGTAGATTCAGCTGTCTGAAAAAACGTGTTTATTTCGGGCTGAAAAACACTTTTTGAAAAGTGTGATGTTACTGCCCCATAACTTACATGGGGTTGACAAAACTTGCAGAAACATGTTTATTTCTGCAGAAAAACACGTTTTGACCCTTTCTGCACACTGGGGTTAAGGGTTGAGTGTGTGGGCACTTCTGAGCATTGCTGTTACAAGTAGATTCAGTTGTCTGAAAAAACGCGTTTATTTCGGGCTGAAAAACACGTTTTGAAAACTGTGATGTTACTGCCCCATAACTTACATGGTGTTGACCAAACTTGCAGAAACATGTTTATTTCTGCTGAAAAACACGTTTTGACCCTTTCTGCACACTGGGGTTAAGGGCTGAGTGTGTTGGCACTTCTGAGCCTTGCTGTTACAAGTAGATTCAGCTGTCTGAAAAAACGTGTTTATTTCGGGCTGAAAAACACGTTTTGAAAAGTGTGATGTTACTGCCCCATAACTTACATGGGGTTGACCAAACTTGCAGAAACATGTTTATTTCTGCTGAAAAACACGTTTTGACCCTTTCTGCACACTGGGGTTAAGGGCTGAGTGTGTTGGCACTTCTGAGCCTTGCTGTTACAAGTAGATTCAGCTGTCTGAAAAAACGTGTTTATTTCGGGCTGAAAAACACGTTTTGAAAAGTGTGATGTTACTGCCCCATAACTTACATGGGGTTGACCAAACTTGCAGAAACATGTTTATTTCTGCTGAAAAACACGTTTTGACCCTTTCTGCACACTGGGGTTAAGGGCTGAGTGTGTTGGCACTTCTGAGCCTTGCTGTTACAAGTAGATTCAGCTGTCTGAAAAAACGTGTTTATTTCGGGCTGAAAAACACGTTTTGAAAAGTGTGATGTTACTGCCCCATAACTTACATGGGGTTGACCAAACTTGCAGAAACATGTTTATTTCAGCTGAAAAACACGTTTTGACACTTTCTGTACACTGGGGTTAAGGGCTGAGTGTGTGGGCTCTTCTGAGCCTTGCTGTTACAAGGAGATTCAGTTGTCTGAAAAAACGCGTTTATTTCGGGCTGAAAAACACGTTTTGAAAAGTGTGATGTTACTGCCCCATAACTTACATGGGGTTGACCAAACTTGCAGAAACATGTTTATTTCTGCTGAAAAACACGTTTTGACCCTTTCTGCACACTGGGGTTAAGGGTTGAGTGTGTGGGCATTTCTGAGCCTTGCTGTTACAAGTAGATTCAGCTGTCTGAAAAAACGCGTTTATTTCGGGCTGAAAAACACGTTTTGAAAACTGTGATGTTACTGCCCCATAACTTACATGGTGTTGACCAAACTTGCAGAAACATGTTTATTTCTGCTGAAAAACACGTTTTGACCCTTTCTGCACACTGGGGTTAAGGGCTGAGTGTGTTGGCACTTCTGAGCCTTGCTGTTACAAGTAGATTCAGCTGTCTGAAAAAACGTGTTTATTTCGGGCTGAAAAACACGTTTTGAAAAGTGTGATGTTACTGCCCCATAACTTACATGGGGTTGACCAAACTTGCAGAAACATGTTTATTTCTGCTGAAAAACACGTTTTGACCCTTTCTGCACACTGGGGTTAAGGGCTGAGTGTGTTGGCACTTCTGAGCCTTGCTGTTACAAGTAGATTCAGCTGTCTGAAAAAACGTGTTTATTTCGGGCTGAAAAACACGTTTTGAAAAGTGTGATGTTACTGCCCCATAACTTACATGGGGTTGACCAAACTTGCAGAAACATGTTTATTTCTGCTGAAAAACACGTTTTGACCCTTTCTGCACACTGGGGTTAAGGGCTGAGTGTGTTGGCACTTCTGAGCCTTGCTGTTACAAGTAGATTCAGCTGTCTGAAAAAACGTGTTTATTTCGGGCTGAAAAACACGTTTTGAAAAGTGTGATGTTACTGCCCCATAACTTACATGGGGTTGACCAAACTTGCAGAAACATGTTTATTTCAGCTGAAAAACACGTTTTGACACTTTCTGTACACTGGGGTTAAGGGCTGAGTGTGTGGGCTCTTCTGAGCCTTGCTGTTACAAGGAGATTCAGTTGTCTGAAAAAACGCGTTTATTTCGGGCTGAAAAACACGTTTTGAAAAGTGTGATGTTACTGCCCCATAACTTACATGGGGTTGACCAAACTTGCAGAAACATGTTTATTTCTGCTGAAAAACACGTTTTGACCCTTTCTGCACACTGGGGTTAAGGGTTGAGTGTGTGGGCATTTCTGAGCCTTGCTGTTACAAGTAGATTCAGTTGTCTGAAAAAACGCGTTTATTTCGGGCTGAAAAACACGTTTTGAAAAGTGTGATGTTACTGCCCCATAACTTACATGGGGTTGACCAAACTTGCAGAAACATGTTTATTTCTGCTGAAAAACACGTTTTGACCCTTTCTGCACACTGGGGTTAAGGGCTGAGTGTGTTGGCACTTCTGAGCCTTGCTGTTACAAGTAGATTCAGCTGTCTGAAAAAACGCGTTTATTTCGGGCTGAAAAACACGTTTTGAAAAGTGTGATGTTACTGCCCCATAACTTACATGGGGTTGACCAAACTTGCAGAAACATGTTTATTTCTGCTGAAAAACACGTTTTGACAATTTCTGCACACTGGGGTTAAGGGCTGAGTGTGTGGGCTCTTTTGAGCCTTGCTGTTACAAGGAGATTCAGTTGCCTGAAAAAACGCGTTTATTTCGGGCTGAAAAACACGTTTTGAAAAGTGTGATGTTACTGCCCCATAACTTACATGGGGTTGACCAAACTTGCAGAAACATGTTTATTTCTGCTGAAAAACACGTTTTGACACTTTCTGTACACTGGGGTTAAGGGTTGAGTGTGTGGGCACTTCTGAGCCTTGCTGTTACAAGTAGATTCAGTTGCCTGAAAAAACGCGTTTATTTCTGGCTGAAAAACACGTTTTGAAAAGTGTGACGTTATTGCCCCATAACTTACATGGGGTTGACCAAACTTGCAGAAACATGTTTATTTCTGCTGAAAAACACGTTTTGACCCTTTCTGCACACTGGGGTTAAGGGCTGAGTGTGTTGGCACTTCTGAGCCTTGCTGTTACAAGTAGATTCAGCTGTCTGAAAAAACGTGTTTATTTCGGGCTGAAAAACACGTTTTGAAAAGTGTGATGTTACTGCCCCATAACTTACATGGGGTTGACCAAACTTGCAGAAACATGTTTATTTCTGCTGAAAAACACGTTTTGACCCTTTCTGCACACTGGGGTTAAGGGTTGAGTGTGTGGGCACTTCTGAGCCTTGCTGTTACAAGTAGATTCAGTTGTCTGAAAAAACGCGTTTATTTCGGGCTGAAAAACACGTTTTGAAAAGTATGATGTTACTGCCCCATAACTTACATGGGGTTGACCAAACTTACAGAAACATGTTTATTTCTGCTGAAAAACATGTTTTGACCCTTTCAGCACACTGGGGTTAAGGGCTGAGTGTGTTGG
>NW_027168353.1:0-38740 GCF_040954835.1 Lepisosteus oculatus
GTCTGAAAAAACGCGTTTATTTCGGGCTGAAAAACACGTTTTGAAAAGTGTGATGTTACTGCCCCATAACTTACATGGGGTTGACCAAACTTGCAGAAACATGTTTATTTCTGCTGAAAAACACGTTTTGACACTTTCTGTACACTGGGGTTAAGGGCTGAGTGTGTGGGCTCTTCTGAGCCTTGCTGTTACAAGGAGATTCAGTTGTCTGAAAAAACGCGTTTATTTCGGGCTGAAAAACACGTTTTGAAAAGTGTGATGTTACTGCCCCATAACTTACATGGGGTTGACCAAACTTGCAGAAACATGTTTATTTCTGCTGAAAAACACGTTTTGACACTTTCTGTACACTGGGGTTAAGGGCTGAGTGTGTGGGCTCTTCTGAGCCTTGCTGTTACAAGGAGATTCAGTTGTCTGAAAAAAACGCGCTTATTTCGGGCTGAAAAACACGTTTTGAAAAGTGTGATGTTAATGCCCCATAACTTACATGGGGTTGACCAAACTTGCAGAAACATGTTTATTTCTGCTGAAAAACACATTTTGACCCTTTCTGCACACTGGGGTTAAGGGCTGAGTGTGTGGGCACTTCTGAGCCTTGCTGTTACAAGGAGATTCAGTTGTCTGAAAAAACGCGTTTATTTCGGGCTGAAAAACACGTTTTGAAAATGTGATGTTACTGCCCCATAACTTACATGGGGTTGACCAAACTTGCAGAAACATGTTTATTTCTGCTGAAAAACACGTTTTGGCACTTTCTGTACTCTGGGGTTAAGGGCTGAGTGTGTGGGCTCTTCTGAGCCTTGCTGTTACAAGGAGATTCAGTTGTCTGAAAAAAACGCGTTTATTTCGGGCTGAAAAACACGTTTTGAAAATTGTAATGTTACTGCCCCATAACTTACATGGGGTTGACCAAACTTGCAGAAACATGTTTATTTCTGCTGAAAAAACACATTTTGACCCTTTCTGCACACTGGGGTTAAGGGCTGAGTGTGTGGGCACTTCTGAGCCTTGCTGTTACAAGGAGATTCAGTTGTCTGAAAAAACGCGTTTATTTCGGGCTGAAAAACACGTTTTGAAAAGTGTGATGTTACTACCCCATAACTTACATGGGGTTGACCAAACTTGCAGAAACATGTTTATTTCTGCTGAAAAACACGTTTTGACACTTTCTGTACACTGGGGTTAAGGGCTGAGTGTGTGGGCTCTTCTGAGCCTTGCTGTTACAAGGAGATTCAGTTGTCTGAAAAAACGCGTTTATTTCGGGCTGAAAAACACGTTTTGAAAAGTGTGATGTTACTGCCCCATAACTTACATGGGGTTGACCAAACTTGCAGAAACATGTTTATTTCTGCTGAAAAACACGTTTTGACACTTTCTGTACACTGGGGTTAAGGGCTGAGTGTGTGGGCTCTTCTGAGCCTTGCTGTTACAAGGAGATTCAGTTGTCTGAAAAAACGCGTTTATTTCGGGCTGAAAAACACGTTTTGAAAAGTGTGATGTTACTGCCCCATAACTTACATGGGGTTGACCAAACTTGCAGAAACATGTTTATTTCTGCTGAAAACACGTTTTGACACTTTCTGTACACTGGGGTTAAGGGCTGAGTGTGTGGGCTCTTCTGAGCCTTGCTGTTACAAGGAGATTCAGTTGTCTGAAAAAACGCGCTTATTTCGGGCTGAAAAACACGTTTTGAAAAGTGTGATGTTAATGCCCCATAACTTACATGGGGTTGACCAAACTTGCAGAAACATGTTTATTTCTGCTGAAAAACACATTTTGACCCTTTCTGCACACTGGGGTTTAGGGCTGAGTGTGTGGGCTCTTCTGAGCCTTGCTGTTACAAGGAGATTCAGTTGTCTGAAAAAACGCGCTTATTTCGGGCTGAAAAACACGTTTTGAAAAGTGTGATGTTAATGCCCCATAACTTACATGGGGTTGACCAAACTTGCAGAAACATGTTTATTTCTGCTGAAAAACACATTTTGACCCTTTCTGCACACTGGGGTTAAGGGCTGAGTGTGTGGGCACTTCTGAGCCTTGCTGTTACAAGGAGATTCAGTTGTCTGAAAAACGCGTTTATTTCGGGCTGAAAAACACGTTTTGAAAATGTGATGTTACTGCCCCATAACTTACATGGGGTTGACCAAACTTGCAGAAACATGTTTATTTCTGCTGAAAAACACGTTTTGGCACTTTCTGTACACTGGGGTTAAGGGCTGAGTGTGTGGGCTCTTCTGAGCCTTGCTGTTACAAGGAGATTCAGTTGTCTGAAAAAACGCGTTTATTTCGGGCTGAAAAACACGTTTTGAAAATTGTAATGTTACTGCCCCATAACTTACATGGGGTTGACCAAACTTGCAGAAACATGTTTATTTCTGCTGAAAAACACGTTTTGACACTTTCTGCACACTGGGGTTAAGGGCTGAGTGTGTGGGCACTTCTGAGCCTTGCTGTTACAAGGAGATTCAGTTGTCTGAAAAAACGCGTTTATTTCGGGCTGAAAAACACGTTTTGAAAAGTGTGATGTTACTGCCCCATAACTTACATGGGGTTGACCAAACTTGCAGAAACATGTTTATTTCTGCTGAAAAACACGTTTTGACACTTTCTGTACACTGGGGTTAAGGGCTGAGTGTGTGGGCTCTTCTGAGCCTTGCTGTTACAAGGAGATTCAGTTGTCTGAAAAAACGCGTTTATTTCGGGCTGAAAAACACGTTTTGAAAAGAGTGATGTTACTGCCCCATAACTAACATGGGGTTGACCAAACTTGCAGAAACATGTTTATTTCTGCTGAAAAACACGTTTTGACACTTTCTGTACACTGGGGTTAAGGGCTGAGTGTGTGGGCTCTTCTGAGCCTTGCTGTTACAAGGAGATTCAGTTGTCTGAAAAAACGCGCTTATTTCGGGCTGAAAAACACGTTTTGAAAAGTGTGATGTTAATGCCCCATAACTTACATGGGGTTGACCAAACTTGCAGAAACATGTTTATTTCTGCCTGAAAAACACATTTTGACCCTTTCTGCACACTGGGGTTTAGGGCTGAGTGTGTGGGCTCTTCTGAGCCTTGCTGTTACAAGGAGATTCAGTTGTCTGAAAAAACGCGCTTATTTCGGGCTGAAAAACACGTTTTGAAAAGTGTGATGTTAATGCCCCATAACTTACATGGGGTTGACCAAACTTGCAGAAACATGTTTATTTCTGCTGAAAAACACATTTTGACCCTTTCTGCACACTGGGGTTAAGGGCTGAGTGTGTGGGCACTTCTGAGCCTTGCTGTTACAAGGAGATTCAGTTGTCTGAAAAAACGCGTTTATTTCGGGCTGAAAAACACGTTTTGAAATGTGATGTTACTGCCCCATAACTTACATGGGGTTGACCAAACTTGCAGAAACATGTTTATTTCTGCTGAAAAACACGTTTTGGCACTTTCTGTACACTGGGGTTAAGGGCTGAGTGTGTGGGCTCTTCTGAGCCTTGCTGTTACAAGGAGATTCAGTTGTCTGAAAAAACGCGTTTATTTCGGGCTGAAAAACACGTTTTGAAAATTGTAATGTTACTGCCCCATAACTTACATGGGGTTGACCAAACTTGCAGAAACATGTTTATTTCTGCTGAAAAACACGTTTTGACACTTTCTGCACACTGGGGTTAAGGGCTGAGTGTGTGGGCACTTCTGAGCCTTGCTGTTACAAGGAGATTCAGTTGTCTGAAAAAACGCGTTTATTTCGGGCTGAAAAACACGTTTTGAAAAGTGTGATGTTACTGCCCCATAACTTACATGGGGTTGACCAAACTTGCAGAAACATGTTTATTTCTGCTGAAAAACACGTTTTGACACTTTCTGTACACTGGGGTTAAGGGCTGAGTGTGTGGGCTCTTCTGAGCCTTGCTGTTACAAGGAGATTCAGTTGTCTGAAAAAACGCGTTTATTTCGGGCTGAAAAACACGTTTTGAAAAGTGTGATGTTACTACCCCATAACTTACATGGGGTTGACCAAACTTGCAGAAACATGTTTATTTCTGCTGAAAAACACGTTTTGACACTTTCTGCACACTGGGGTTAAGGGCTGAGTGTGTGGGCTCTTCTGAGCCTTGCTGTTACAAGGAGATTCAGTTGTCTGAAAAAACGCGTTTATTTCGGGCTGAAAAACACGTTTTGAAAAGTGTAATGTTACTGCCCCATAACTTACATGGGGTTGACCAAACTTGCAGAAACATGTTTATTTCTGCTGAAAAACACGTTTTGACACTTTCTGTACACTGGGGTTAAGGGCTGAGTGTGTGGGCTCTTCTGAGCCTTGCTGTTACAAGGAGATTCAGTTGTCTGAAAAAACGCGCTTATTTCGGGCTGAAAAACACGTTTTGAAAAGAGTGATGTTACTGCCCCATAACTAACATGGGGTTGACCAAACTTGCAGAAACATGTTTATTTCTGCTGAAAAACACGTTTTGACACTTTCTGCACACTGGGGTTAAGGGCTGAGTGTGTGGGCACTTCTGAGCCTTGCTGTTACAAGGAGATTCAGTTGTCTGAAAAAACGCGTTTATTTCGGGCTGAAAAACACGTTTTGAAAAGTGTGATGTTACTGCCCCATAACTTACATGGGGTTGACCAAACTTGCAGAAACATGTTTATTTCTGCTGAAAAACACGTTTTGACACTTTCTGTACACTGGGGTTAAGGGCTGAGTGTGTGGGGCTCTTCTGAGCCTTGCTGTTACAAGGAGATTCAGTTGTCTGAAAAAACGCGTTTATTTCGGGCTGAAAAACACGTTTTGAAAAGTGTGATGTTACTGCCCCATAACTTACATGGGGTTGACCAAACTTGCAGAAAGAAAACATGTTTTATTTCTGCTGAAAACACGTTTTGACACTTTCTGTACACTTGGGGGTTAAGGGCTGAGTTGTGTGGCTCTTCTGAGCCTTGCTGTTACAAGGAGATTCAGTTGTCTGAAAAAACGCGCTTATTTCGGGCTGAAAAACACGTTTTGAAAAGTGTGATGTTAATGCCCCATAACTTACATGGGGTTGACCAAACTTGCAGAAACATGTTTATTTCTGCTGAAAAACACATTTGACCCTTTCTGCACACTGGGGTTAAGGGCTGAGTGTGTGGGCACTTCTGAGCCTTGCTGTTACAAGGAGATTCAGTTGTCTGAAAAAACGCGTTTATTTCGGGCTGAAAAACACGTTTTGAAAATGTGATGTTACTGCCCCATAACTTACATGGGGTTGACCAAACTTGCAGAAACATGTTTATTTCTGCTGAAAAACACGTTTTGGCACTTTCTGTACTCTGGGGTTAAGGGCTGAGTGTGTGGGCTCTTCTGAGCCTTGCTGTTACAAGGAGATTCAGTTGTCTGAAAAAACGCGTTTATTTCGGGCTGAAAAACACGTTTTGAAAATTGTAATGTTACTGCCCCATAACTTACATGGGGTTGACCAAACTTGCAGAAACATGTTTATTTCTGCTGAAAAACACATTTTGACCCTTTCTGCACACTGGGGTTAAGGGCTGAGTGTGTGGGCACTTCTGAGCCTTGCTGTTACAAGGAGATTCAGTTGTCTGAAAAAACGCGTTTATTTCGGGCTGAAAAACACGTTTTGAAAAGTGTGATGTTACTACCCCATAACTTACATGGGGTTGACCAAACTTGCAGAAACATGTTTATTTCTGCTGAAAAACACGTTTTGACACTTTCTGTACACTGGGGTTAAGGGCTGAGTGTGTGGGCTCTCTGAGCCTTGCTGTTACAAGGAGATTCAGTTGTCTGAAAAAACGCGTTTATTTCGGGCTGAAAAACACGTTTTGAAAAAGTGTAATGTTACTGCCCCATAACTTACATGGGGTTGACCAAACTTGCAGAAACATGTTTATTTCTGCTGAAAAACACGTTTTGACACTTTCTGTACACTGGGGTTAAGGGCTGAGTGTGTGGGCTCTTCTGAGCCTTGCTGTTACAAGGAGATTCAGTTGTCTGAAAAAACGCGCTTATTTCGGGCTGAAAAACACGTTTTGAAAAGTGTTATGTTACTACCCCATAACTTACATGGGGTTGACCAAACTTGCAGAAACAGGTTTATTTCTGCTGAAAAACACATTTTGACCCTTTCTGCACACTGGGGTTAAGGCTGAGTGTGTGGGCACTTCTGAGCCTTGCTGTTACAAGGAGATTCAGTTGTCTGAAAAAACGCGTTTATTTCGGGCTGAAAAACACGTTTTGAAAATGTGATGTTACTGCCCCATAACTTACATGGGGTTGACCAAACTTGCAGAAACATGTTTATTTCTGCTGAAAAACACGTTTTGACACTTTCTGTACACTGGGGTTAAGGGCTGAGTGTGTGGGCTCTTCTGAGCCTTGCTGTTACAAGGAGATTCAGTTGTCTGAAAAAACGCGTTTATTTCGGGCTGAAAAACACGTTTTGAAAAGTGTGATGTTACTGCCCCATAACTTACATGGGGTTGACCAAACTTGCAGAAACATGTTTATTTCTGCTGAAAAACACGTTTTGACACTTTCTGTACACTGGGGTTAAGGGCTGAGTGTGTGGGCTCTTCTGAGCCTTGCTGTTACAAGGAGATTCAGTTGTCTGAAAAAACGCGCTTATTTCGGGCTAAAAAACACGTTTTGAAAAGTGTGATGTTAATGCCCCATAACTTACATGGGGTTGACCAAACTTGCAGAAACATGTTTATTTCTGCTGAAAAACACATTTTGACCCTTTCTGCACACTGGGGTTAAGGGCTGAGTGTGTGGGCTCTTCTGAGCCTTGCTGTTACAAGGAGATTCAGTTGTCTGAAAAAACGCGCTTATTTCGGGCTGAAAAACACGTTTTGAAAAGTGTGATGTTAATGCCCCATAACTTACATGGGGTTGACCAAACTTGCAGAAACATGTTTATTTCTGCTGAAAAACACATTTTGACCCTTTCTGCACACTGGGGTTAAGGGCTGAGTGTGTGGGCACTTCTGAGCCTTGCTGTTACAAGGAGATTCAGTTGTCTGAAAAAACGCGTTTATTTCGGGCTGAAAAACACGTTTTGAAAATGTGATGTTACTACCCCATAACTTACATGGGGTTGACCAAACTTGCAGAAACATGTTTATTTCTGCTGAAAAACACGTTTTGGCACTTTCTGCACACTGGGGTTAAGGGCTGAGTGTGTGGGCTCTTCTGAGCCTTGCTGTTACAAGGAGATTCAGTTGTCTGAAAAAACGCGTTTATTTCGGGCTGAAAAACACGTTTTGAAAAGTGTAATGTTACTGCCCCATAACTTACATGGGGTTGACCAAACTTGCAGAAACATGTTTATTTCTGCTGAAAAACACGTTTTGATACTTTCTGTACACTGGGGTTAAGGGCTGAGTGTGTGGGCTCTTCTGAGCCTTGCTGTTACAAGGAGATTCAGTTGTCTGAAAAAACGCGCTTATTTCGGGCTGAAAAACACGTTTTGAAAAGAGTGATGTTACTGCCCCATAACTAACATGGGGTTGACCAAACTTGCAGAAACATGTTTATTTCTGCTGAAAAACACGTTTTGACACTTTCTGCACACTGGGGTTAAGGGCTGAGTGTGTGGGCACTTCTGAGCCTTGCTGTTACAAGGAGATTCAGTTGTCTGAAAAAACGCGTTTATTTCGGGCTGAAAAACACGTTTTGAAAAGTGTGATGTTACTGCCCCATAACTTACATGGGGTTGACCAAACTTGCAGAAACATGTTTATTTCTGCTGAAAAACACGTTTTGACACTTTCTGTACACTGGGGTTAAGGGCTGAGTGTGTGGGCTCTTCTGAGCCTTGCTGTTACAAGGAGATTCAGTTGTCTGAAAAAACGCGTTTATTTCGGGCTGAAAAACACGTTTTGAAAAGTGTGATGTTACTGCCCCATAACATACATGGGGTTGACCAAACTTGCAGAAACATGTTTATTTCTGCTGAAAAACACGTTTTGACACTTTCTGTACACTGGGGTTAAGGGCTGAGTGTGTGGGCTCTTCTGAGCCTTGCTGTTACAAGGAGATTCAGTTGTCTGAAAAAACGCGTTTATTTCGGGCTGAAAAACACGTTTTGAAAAGTGTAATGTTACTGCCCCATAACTTACATGGGGTTGACCAAACTTGCAGAAACATGTTTATTTCTGCTGAAAAACACGTTTTGACACTTTCTGTACACTGGGGTTAAGGGCTGAGTGTGTGGGCTCTTCTGAGCCTTGCTGTTACAAGGAGATTCAGTTGTCTGAAAAAACGCGCTTATTTCGGGCTGAAAAACACGTTTTGAAAAGAGTGATGTTACTGCCCCATAACTAACATGGGGTTGACCAAACTTGCAGAAACATGTTTATTTCTGCTGAAAAACACGTTTTGACACTTTCTGCACACTGGGGTTAAGGGCTGAGTGTGTGGGCACTTCTGAGCCTTGCTGTTACAAGGAGATTCAGTTGTCTGAAAAAACGCGTTTATTTCGGGCTGAAAAACACGTTTTGAAAAGTGTGATGTTACTGCCCCATAACTTACATGGGGTTGACCAAACTTGCAGAAACATGTTTATTTCTGCTGAAAAACACGTTTTGACACTTTCTGTACACTGGGGTTAAGGGCTGAGTGTGTGGGCTCTTCTGAGCCTTGCTGTTACAAGGAGATTCAGTTGTCTGAAAAAACGCGTTTATTTCGGGCTGAAAAACACGTTTTGAAAAGTGTGATGTTACTGCCCCATAACTTACATGGGGTTGACCAAACTTGCAGAAACATGTTTATTTCTGCTGAAAAACACGTTTTGACACTTTCTGTACACTGGGGTTAAGGGCTGAGTGTGTGGGCTCTTCTGAGCCTTGCTGTTACAAGGAGATTCAGTTGTCTGAAAAAACGCGCTTATTTCGGGCTGAAAAACACGTTTTGAAAAGTGTGATGTTAATGCCCCATAACTTACATGGGGTTGACCAAACTTGCAGAAACATGTTTATTTCTGCTGAAAAACACGTTTTGACACTTTCTGTACACTGGGGTTAAGGGCTGAGTGTGTGGGCTCTTCTGAGCCTTGCTGTTACAAGGAGATTCAGTTGTCTGAAAAAACGCGTTTATTTCGGGCTGAAAAACACGTTTTGAAAAGTGTAATGTTACTGCCCCATAACTTACATGGGGTTGACCAAACTTGCAGAAACATGTTTATTTCTGCTGAAAAACACGTTTTGACACTTTCTGTACACTGGGGTTAAGGGCTGAGTGTGTGGGCTCTTCTGAGCCTTGCTGTTACAAGGAGATTCAGTTGTCTGAAAAAACGCGCTTATTTCGGGCTGAAAAACACGTTTTGAAAAGAGTGATGTTACTGCCCCATAACTAACATGGGGTTGACCAAACTTGCAGAAACATGTTTATTTCTGCTGAAAAACACGTTTTGACACTTTCTGCACACTGGGGTTAAGGGCTGAGTGTGTGGGCACTTCTGAGCCTTGCTGTTACAAGGAGATTCAGTTGTCTGAAAAAACGCGTTTATTTCGGGCTGAAAAACACGTTTTGAAAAGTGTGATGTTACTGCCCCATAACTTACATGGGGTTGACCAAACTTGCAGAAACATGTTTATTTCTGCTGAAAAACACGTTTTGACACTTTCTGTACACTGGGGTTAAGGGCTGAGTGTGTGGGCTCTTCTGAGCCTTGCTGTTACAAGGAGATTCAGTTGTCTGAAAAAACGCGTTTATTTCGGGCTGAAAAACACGTTTTGAAAAGTGTGATGTTACTGCCCCATAACTTACATGGGGTTGACCAAACTTGCAGAAACATGTTTATTTCTGCTGAAAAACACGTTTTGACACTTTCTGTACACTGGGGTTAAGGGCTGAGTGTGTGGGCTCTTCTGAGCCTTGCTGTTACAAGGAGATTCAGTTGTCTGAAAAAACGCGCTTATTTCGGGCTGAAAAACACGTTTTGAAAAGTGTGATGTTAATGCCCCATAACTTACATGGGGTTGACCAAACTTGCAGAAACATGTTTATTTCTGCTGAAAAACACATTTTGACCCTTTCTGCACACTGGGGTTAAGGGCTGAGTGTGTGGGCACTTCTGAGCCTTGCTGTTACAAGGAGATTCAGTTGTCTGAAAAAACGCGTTTATTTCGGGCTGAAAAACACGTTTTGAAAATGTGATGTTACTGCCCCATAACTTACATGGGGTTGACCAAACTTGCAGAAACATGTTTATTTCTGCTGAAAAACACGTTTTGGCACTTTCTGTACTCTGGGGTTAAGGGCTGAGTGTGTGGGCTCTTCTGAGCCTTGCTGTTACAAGGAGATTCAGTTGTCTGAAAAAACGCGTTTATTTCGGGCTGAAAAACACGTTTTGAAAATTGTAATGTTACTGCCCCATAACTTACATGGGGTTGACCAAACTTGCAGAAACATGTTTATTTCTGCTGAAAAACACGTTTTGACCCTTTCTGCACACTGGGGTTAAGGGCTGAGTGTGTGGGCACTTCTGAGCCTTGCTGTTACAAGGAGATTCAGTTGTCTGAAAAAACGCGTTTATTTCGGGCTGAAAAACACGTTTTGAAAAGTGTGATGTTACTACCCCATAACTTACATGGGGTTGACCAAACTTGCAGAAACATGTTTATTTCTGCTGAAAAACACGTTTTGACACTTTCTGTACACTGGGGTTAAGGGCTGAGTGTGTGGGCTCTTCTGAGCCTTGCTGTTACAAGGAGATTCAGTTGTCTGAAAAAACGCGTTTATTTCGGGCTGAAAAACACGTTTTGAAAAGTGTAATGTTACTGCCCCATAACTTACATGGGGTTGACCAAACTTGCAGAAACATGTTTATTTCTGCTGAAAAACACGTTTTGACACTTTCTGTACACTGGGGTTAAGGGCTGAGTGTGTGGGCTCTTCTGAGCCTTGCTGTTACAAGGAGATTCAGTTGTCTGAAAAAACGCGCTTATTTCGGGCTGAAAAACACGTTTTGAAAAGAGTGATGTTACTGCCCCATAACTAACATGGGGTTGACCAAACTTGCAGAAACATGTTTATTTCTGCTGAAAAACACGTTTTGACACTTTCTGCACACTGGGGTTAAGGGCTGAGTGTGTGGGCACTTCTGAGCCTTGCTGTTACAAGGAGATTCAGTTGTCTGAAAAAACGCGTTTATTTCGGGCTGAAAAACACGTTTTGAAAAGTGTGATGTTACTGCCCCATAACTTACATGGGGTTGACCAAACTTGCAGAAACATGTTTATTTCTGCTGAAAAACACGTTTTGACACTTTCTGTACACTGGGGTTAAGGGCTGAGTGTGTGGGCTCTTCTGAGCCTTGCTGTTACAAGGAGATTCAGTTGTCTGAAAAAACGCGCTTATTTCGGGCTGAAAAACACGTTTTGAAAAGTGTGATGTTAATGCCCCATAACTTACATGGGGTTGACCAAACTTGCAGAAACATGTTTATTTCTGCTGAAAAACACATTTTGACCCTTTCTGCACACTGGGGTTAAGGGCTGAGTGTGTGGGCACTTCTGAGCCTTGCTGTTACAAGGAGATTCAGTTGTCTGAAAAAACGCGTTTATTTCGGGCTGAAAAACACGTTTTGAAAATGTGATGTTACTGCCCCATAACTTACATGGGGTTGACCAAACTTGCAGAAACATGTTTATTTCTGCTGAAAAACACGTTTTGGCACTTTCTGTACTCTGGGGTTAAGGGCTGAGTGTGTGGGCTCTTCTGAGCCTTGCTGTTACAAGGAGATTCAGTTGTCTGAAAAAACGCGTTTATTTCGGGCTGAAAAACACGTTTTGAAAATTGTAATGTTACTGCCCCATAACTTACATGGGGTTGACCAAACTTGCAGAAACATGTTTATTTCTGCTGAAAAACACATTTTGACCCTTTCTGCACACTGGGGTTAAGGGCTGAGTGTGTGGGCACTTCTGAGCCTTGCTGTTACAAGGAGATTCAGTTGTCTGAAAAAACGCGTTTATTTCGGGCTGAAAAACACGTTTTGAAAAGTGTGATGTTACTACCCCATAACTTACATGGGGTTGACCAAACTTGCAGAAACATGTTTATTTCTGCTGAAAAACACGTTTTGACACTTTCTGTACACTGGGGTTAAGGGCTGAGTGTGTGGGCTCTTCTGAGCCTTGCTGTTACAAGGAGATTCAGTTGTCTGAAAAAACGCGTTTATTTCGGGCTGAAAAACACGTTTTGAAAAGTGTAATGTTACTGCCCCATAACTTACATGGGGTTGACCAAACTTGCAGAAACATGTTTATTTCTGCTGAAAAACACGTTTTGACACTTTCTGTACACTGGGGTTAAGGGCTGAGTGTGTGGGCTCTTCTGAGCCTTGCTGTTACAAGGAGATTCAGTTGTCTGAAAAAACGCGCTTATTTCGGGCTGAAAAACACGTTTTGAAAAGTGTTATGTTACTACCCCATAACTTACATGGGGTTGACCAAACTTGCAGAAACAGGTTTATTTCTGCTGAAAAACACATTTTGACCCTTTCTGCACACTGGGGTTAAGGGCTGAGTGTGTGGGCACTTCTGAGCCTTGCTGTTACAAGGAGATTCAGTTGTCTGAAAAAACGCGTTTATTTCGGGCTGAAAAACACGTTTTGAAAATGTGATGTTACTGCCCCATAACTTACATGGGGTTGACCAAACTTGCAGAAACATGTTTATTTCTGCTGAAAAACACGTTTTGACACTTTCTGTACACTGGGGTTAAGGGCTGAGTGTGTGGGCTCTTCTGAGCCTTGCTGTTACAAGGAGATTCAGTTGTCTGAAAAAACGCGTTTATTTCGGGCTGAAAAACACGTTTTGAAAAGTGTGATGTTACTGCCCCATAACTTACATGGGGTTGACCAAACTTGCAGAAACATGTTTATTTCTGCTGAAAAACACGTTTTGACACTTTCTGTACACTGGGGTTAAGGGCTGAGTGTGTGGGCTCTTCTGAGCCTTGCTGTTACAAGGAGATTCAGTTGTCTGAAAAAACGCGCTTATTTCGGGCTAAAAAACACGTTTTGAAAAGTGTGATGTTAATGCCCCATAACTTACATGGGGTTGACCAAACTTGCAGAAACATGTTTATTTCTGCTGAAAAACACATTTTGACCCTTTCTGCACACTGGGGTTAAGGGCTGAGTGTGTGGGCTCTTCTGAGCCTTGCTGTTACAAGGAGATTCAGTTGTCTGAAAAAACGCGCTTATTTCGGGCTGAAAAACACGTTTTGAAAAGTGTGATGTTAATGCCCCATAACTTACATGGGGTTGACCAAACTTGCAGAAACATGTTTATTTCTGCTGAAAAACACATTTTGACCCTTTCTGCACACTGGGGTTAAGGGCTGAGTGTGTGGGCACTTCTGAGCCTTGCTGTTACAAGGAGATTCAGTTGTCTGAAAAAACGCGTTTATTTCGGGCTGAAAAACACGTTTTGAAAATGTGATGTTACTACCCCATAACTTACATGGGGTTGACCAAACTTGCAGAAACATGTTTATTTCTGCTGAAAAACACGTTTTGGCACTTTCTGCACACTGGGGTTAAGGGCTGAGTGTGTGGGCTCTTCTGAGCCTTGCTGTTACAAGGAGATTCAGTTGTCTGAAAAAACGCGTTTATTTCGGGCTGAAAAACACGTTTTGAAAAGTGTAATGTTACTGCCCCATAACTTACATGGGGTTGACCAAACTTGCAGAAACATGTTTATTTCTGCTGAAAAACACGTTTTGATACTTTCTGTACACTGGGGTTAAGGGCTGAGTGTGTGGGCTCTTCTGAGCCTTGCTGTTACAAGGAGATTCAGTTGTCTGAAAAAACGCGCTTATTTCGGGCTGAAAAACACGTTTTGAAAAGAGTGATGTTACTGCCCCATAACTAACATGGGGTTGACCAAACTTGCAGAAACATGTTTATTTCTGCTGAAAAACACGTTTTGACACTTTCTGCACACTGGGGTTAAGGGCTGAGTGTGTGGGCACTTCTGAGCCTTGCTGTTACAAGGAGATTCAGTTGTCTGAAAAAACGCGTTTATTTCGGGCTGAAAAACACGTTTTGAAAAGTGTGATGTTACTGCCCCATAACTTACATGGGGTTGACCAAACTTGCAGAAACATGTTTATTTCTGCTGAAAAACACGTTTTGACACTTTCTGTACACTGGGGTTAAGGGCTGAGTGTGTGGGCTCTTCTGAGCCTTGCTGTTACAAGGAGATTCAGTTGTCTGAAAAAACGCGTTTATTTCGGGCTGAAAAACACGTTTTGAAAAGTGTGATGTTACTGCCCCATAACTTACATGGGGTTGACCAAACTTGCAGAAACATGTTTATTTCTGCTGAAAAACACGTTTTGACACTTTCTGTACACTGGGGTTAAGGGCTGAGTGTGTGGGCTCTTCTGAGCCTTGCTGTTACAAGGAGATTCAGTTGTCTGAAAAAACGCGTTTATTTCGGGCTGAAAAACACGTTTTGAAAAGTGTAATGTTACTGCCCCATAACTTACATCGGGTTGACCAAACTTGCAGAAACATGTTTATTTCTGCTGAAAAACACGTTTTGACACTTTCTGTACACTGGGGTTAAGGGCTGAGTGTGTGGGCTCTTCTGAGCCTTGCTGTTACAAGGAGATTCAGTTGTCTGAAAAAACGCGCTTATTTCGGGCTGAAAAACACGTTTTGAAAAGAGTGATGTTACTGCCCCATAACTAACATGGGGTTGACCAAACTTGCAGAAACATGTTTATTTCTGCTGAAAAACACGTTTTGACACTTTCTGCACACTGGGGTTAAGGGCTGAGTGTGTGGGCACTTCTGAGCCTTGCTGTTACAAGGAGATTCAGTTGTCTGAAAAAACGCGTTTATTTCGGGCTGAAAAACACGTTTTGAAAAGTGTGATGTTACTGCCCCATAACTTACATGGGGTTGACCAAACTTGCAGAAACATGTTTATTTCTGCTGAAAAACACGTTTTGACACTTTCTGTACACTGGGGTTAAGGGCTGAGTGTGTGGGCTCTTCTGAGCCTTGCTGTTACAAGGAGATTCAGTTGTCTGAAAAAACGCGTTTATTTCGGGCTGAAAAACACGTTTTGAAAAGTGTGATGTTACTGCCCCATAACTTACATGGGGTTGACCAAACTTGCAGAAACATGTTTATTTCTGCTGAAAAACACGTTTTGACACTTTCTGTACACTGGGGTTAAGGGCTGAGTGTGTGGGCTCTTCTGAGCCTTGCTGTTACAAGGAGATTCAGTTGTCTGAAAAAACGCGCTTATTTCGGGCTGAAAAACACGTTTTGAAAAGTGTGATGTTAATGCCCCATAACTTACATGGGGTGGACCAAACTTGCAGAAACATGTTTATTTCTGCTGAAAAACACGTTTTGACCCTTTCTGCACACTGGGGTTAAGGGCTGAGTGTGTGGGCTCTTCTGAGCCTTGCTGTTACAAGGAGATTCAGTTGTCTGAAAAAACGCGTTTATTTCGGGCTGAAAAACACGTTTTGAAAATGTGATGTTACTACCCCATAACTTACATGGGGTTGACCAAACTTGCAGAAACATGTTTATTTCTGCTGAAAAACACGTTTTGACACTTTCTGCACACTGGGGTTAAGGGCTGAGTGTGTGGGCACTTCTGAGCCTTGCTGTTACAAGGAGATTCAGTTGTCTGAAAAAACGCGTTTATTTCGGGCTGAAAAACACGTTTTGAAAAGTGTGATGTTACTGCCCCATAACTTACATGGGGTTGACCAAACTTGCAGAAACATGTTTATTTCTGCTGAAAAACACGTTTTGACACTTTCTGTACACTGGGGTTAAGGGCTGAGTGTGTGGGCTCTTCTGAGCCTTGCTGTTACAAGGAGATTCAGTTGTCTGAAAAAACGCGCTTATTTCGGGCTGAAAAACACGTTTTGAAAAGAGTGATGTTACTGCCCCATAACTAACATGGGGTTGACCAAACTTGCAGAAACATGTTTATTTCTGCTGAAAAACACGTTTTGACACTTTCTGCACACTGGGGTTAAGGGCTGAGTGTGTGGGCACTTCTGAGCCTTGCTGTTACAAGGAGATTCAGTTGTCTGAAAAAACGCGTTTATTTCGGGCTGAAAAACACGTTTTGAAAAGTGTGATGTTACTGCCCCATAACTTACATGGGGTTGACCAAACTTGCAGAAACATGTTTATTTCTGCTGAAAAACACGTTTTGACACTTTCTGTACACTGGGGTTAAGGGCTGAGTGTGTGGGCTCTTCTGAGCCTTGCTGTTACAAGGAGATTCAGTTGTCTGAAAAAACGCGTTTATTTCGGGCTGAAAAACACGTTTTGAAAAGTGTAATGTTACTGCCCCATAACTTACATGGGGTTGACCAAACTTGCAGAAACATGTTTATTTCTGCTGAAAAACACGTTTTGACACTTTCTGTACACTGGGGTTAAGGGCTGAGTGTGTGGGCTCTTCTGAGCCTTGCTGTTACAAGGATATTCAGTTGTCTGAAAAAACGCGCTTATTTCGGGCTGAAAAACACGTTTTGAAAAGAGTGATGTTACTGCCCCATAACTAACATGGGGTTGACCAAACTTGCAGAAACATGTTTATTTCTGCTGAAAAACACGTTTTGACACTTTCTGCACACTGGGGTTAAGGGCTGAGTGTGTGGGCACTTCTGAGCCTTGCTGTTACAAGGAGATTCAGTTGTCTGAAAAAACGCGTTTATTTCGGGCTGAAAAACACGTTTTGAAAAGTGTGATGTTACTACCCCATAACTTACATGGGGTTGACCAAACTTGCAGAAACATGTTTATTTCTGCTGAAAAACACGTTTTGACACTTTCTGTACACTGGGGTTAAGGGCTGAGTGTGTGGGCTCTTCTGAGCCTTGCTGTTACAAGGAGATTCAGTTGTCTGAAAAAACGCGTTTATTTCGGGCTGAAAAACACGTTTTGAAAAGTGTAATGTTACTGCCCCATAACTTACATGGGGTTGACCAAACTTGCAGAAACATGTTTATTTCTGCTGAAAAACACGTTTTGACACTTTCTGTACACTGGGGTTAAGGGCTGAGTGTGTGGGCTCTTCTGAGCCTTGCTGTTACAAGGAGATTCAGTTGTCTGAAAAAACGCGCTTATTTCGGGCTGAAAAACACGTTTTGAAAAGAGTGATGTTACTGCCCCATAACTAACATGGGGTTGACCAAACTTGCAGAAACATGTTTATTTCTGCTGAAAAACACGTTTTGACACTTTCTGCACACTGGGGTTAAGGGCTGAGTGTGTGGGCACTTCTGAGCCTTGCTGTTACAAGGAGATTCAGTTGTCTGAAAAAACGCGTTTATTTCGGGCTGAAAAACACGTTTTGAAAAGTGTGATGTTACTGCCCCATAACTTACATGGGGTTGACCAAACTTGCAGAAACATGTTTATTTCTGCTGAAAAACACGTTTTGACACTTTCTGTACACTGGGGTTAAGGGCTGAGTGTGTGGGCTCTTCTGAGCCTTGCTGTTACAAGGAGATTCAGTTGTCTGAAAAAACGCGTTTATTTCGGGCTGAAAAACACGTTTTGAAAAGTGTGATGTTACTGCCCCATAACTTACATGGGGTTGACCAAACTTGCAGAAACATGTTTATTTCTGCTGAAAAACACGTTTTGACACTTTCTGTACACTGGGGTTAAGGGCTGAGTGTGTGGGCTCTTCTGAGCCTTGCTGTTACAAGGAGATTCAGTTGTCTGAAAAAACGCGCTTATTTCGGGCTGAAAAACACGTTTTGAAAAGTGTGATGTTAATGCCCCATAACTTACATGGGGTGGACCAAACTTGCAGAAACATGTTTATTTCTGCTGAAAAACACATTTTGACCCTTTCTGCACACTGGGGTTAAGGGCTGAGTGTGTGGGCTCTTCTGAGCCTTGCTGTTACAAGGAGATTCAGTTGTCTGAAAAAACGCGTTTATTTCGGGCTGAAAAACACGTTTTGAAAATGTGATGTTACTACCCCATAACTTACATGGGGTTGACCAAACTTGCAGAAACATGTTTATTTCTGCTGAAAAACACGTTTTGACACTTTCTGCACACTGGGGTTAAGGGCTGAGTGTGTGGGCACTTCTGAGCCTTGCTGTTACAAGGAGATTCAGTTGTCTGAAAAAACGCGTTTATTTCGGGCTGAAAAACACGTTTTGAAAAGTGTGATGTTACTGCCCCATAACTTACATGGGGTTGACCAAACTTGCAGAAACATGTTTATTTCTGCTGAAAAACACGTTTTGACACTTTCTGTACACTGGGGTTAAGGGCTGAGTGTGTGGGCTCTTCTGAGCCTTGCTGTTACAAGGAGATTCAGTTGTCTGAAAAAACGCGCTTATTTCGGGCTGAAAAACACGTTTTGAAAAGAGTGATGTTACTGCCCCATAACTAACATGGGGTTGACCAAACTTGCAGAAACATGTTTATTTCTGCTGAAAAACACGTTTTGACACTTTCTGCACACTGGGGTTAAGGGCTGAGTGTGTGGGCACTTCTGAGCCTTGCTGTTACAAGGAGATTCAGTTGTCTGAAAAAACGCGTTTATTTCGGGCTGAAAAACACGTTTTGAAAAGTGTGATGTTACTGCCCCATAACTTACATGGGGTTGACCAAACTTGCAGAAACATGTTTATTTCTGCTGAAAAACACGTTTTGACACTTTCTGTACACTGGGGTTAAGGGCTGAGTGTGTGGGCTCTTCTGAGCCTTGCTGTTACAAGGAGATTCAGTTGTCTGAAAAAACGCGTTTATTTCGGGCTGAAAAACACGTTTTGAAAAGTGTAATGTTACTGCCCCATAACTTACATGGGGTTGACCAAACTTGCAGAAACATGTTTATTTCTGCTGAAAAACACGTTTTGACACTTTCTGTACACTGGGGTTAAGGGCTGAGTGTGTGGGCTCTTCTGAGCCTTGCTGTTACAAGGATATTCAGTTGTCTGAAAAAACGCGCTTATTTCGGGCTGAAAAACACGTTTTGAAAAGAGTGATGTTACTGCCCCATAACTAACATGGGGTTGACCAAACTTGCAGAAACATGTTTATTTCTGCTGAAAAACACGTTTTGACACTTTCTGCACACTGGGGTTAAGGGCTGAGTGTGTGGGCACTTCTGAGCCTTGCTGTTACAAGGAGATTCAGTTGTCTGAAAAAACGCGTTTATTTCGGGCTGAAAAACACGTTTTGAAAAGTGTGATGTTACTACCCCATAACTTACATGGGGTTGACCAAACTTGCAGAAACATGTTTATTTCTGCTGAAAAACACGTTTTGACACTTTCTGTACACTGGGGTTAAGGGCTGAGTGTGTGGGCTCTTCTGAGCCTTGCTGTTACAAGGAGATTCAGTTGTCTGAAAAAACGCGTTTATTTCGGGCTGAAAAACACGTTTTGAAAAGTGTAATGTTACTGCCCCATAACTTACATGGGGTTGACCAAACTTGCAGAAACATGTTTATTTCTGCTGAAAAACACGTTTTGACACTTTCTGTACACTGGGGTTAAGGGCTGAGTGTGTGGGCTCTTCTGAGCCTTGCTGTTACAAGGAGATTCAGTTGTCTGAAAAAACGCGCTTATTTCGGGCTGAAAAACACGTTTTGAAAAGAGTGATGTTACTGCCCCATAACTAACATGGGGTTGACCAAACTTGCAGAAACATGTTTATTTCTGCTGAAAAACACGTTTTGACACTTTCTGCACACTGGGGTTAAGGGCTGAGTGTGTGGGCACTTCTGAGCCTTGCTGTTACAAGGAGATTCAGTTGTCTGAAAAAACGCGTTTATTTCGGGCTGAAAAACACGTTTTGAAAAGTGTGATGTTACTGCCCCATAACTTACATGGGGTTGACCAAACTTGCAGAAACATGTTTATTTCTGCTGAAAAACACGTTTTGACACTTTCTGTACACTGGGGTTAAGGGCTGAGTGTGTGGGCTCTTCTGAGCCTTGCTGTTACAAGGAGATTCAGTTGTCTGAAAAAACGCGTTTATTTCGGGCTGAAAAACACGTTTTGAAAAGTGTGATGTTACTGCCCCATAACTTACATGGGGTTGACCAAACTTGCAGAAACATGTTTATTTCTGCTGAAAAACACGTTTTGACACTTTCTGTACACTGGGGTTAAGGGCTGAGTGTGTGGGCTCTTCTGAGCCTTGCTGTTACAAGGAGATTCAGTTGTCTGAAAAAACGCGCTTATTTCGGGCTGAAAAACACGTTTTGAAAAGTGTGATGTTAATGCCCCATAACTTACATGGGGTGGACCAAACTTGCAGAAACATGTTTATTTCTGCTGAAAAACACATTTTGACCCTTTCTGCACACTGGGGTTAAGGGCTGAGTGTGTGGGCTCTTCTGAGCCTTGCTGTTACAAGGAGATTCAGTTGTCTGAAAAAACGCGTTTATTTCGGGCTGAAAAACACGTTTTGAAAATGTGATGTTACTACCCCATAACTTACATGGGGTTGACCAAACTTGCAGAAACATGTTTATTTCTGCTGAAAAACACGTTTTGACACTTTCTGCACACTGGGGTTAAGGGCTGAGTGTGTGGGCACTTCTGAGCCTTGCTGTTACAAGGAGATTCAGTTGTCTGAAAAAACGCGTTTATTTCGGGCTGAAAAACACGTTTTGAAAAGTGTGATGTTACTGCCCCATAACTTACATGGGGTTGACCAAACTTGCAGAAACATGTTTATTTCTGCTGAAAAACACGTTTTGACACTTTCTGTACACTGGGGTTAAGGGCTGAGTGTGTGGGCTCTTCTGAGCCTTGCTGTTACAAGGAGATTCAGTTGTCTGAAAAAACGCGCTTATTTCGGGCTGAAAAACACGTTTTGAAAAGAGTGATGTTACTGCCCCATAACTAACATGGGGTTGACCAAACTTGCAGAAACATGTTTATTTCTGCTGAAAAACACGTTTTGACACTTTCTGCACACTGGGGTTAAGGGCTGAGTGTGTGGGCACTTCTGAGCCTTGCTGTTACAAGGAGATTCAGTTGTCTGAAAAAACGCGTTTATTTCGGGCTGAAAAACACGTTTTGAAAAGTGTGATGTTACTGCCCCATAACTTACATGGGGTTGACCAAACTTGCAGAAACATGTTTATTTCTGCTGAAAAACACGTTTTGACACTTTCTGTACACTGGGGTTAAGGGCTGAGTGTGTGGGCTCTTCTGAGCCTTGCTGTTACAAGGAGATTCAGTTGTCTGAAAAAACGCGTTTATTTCGGGCTGAAAAACACGTTTTGAAAAGTGTAATGTTACTGCCCCATAACTTACATGGGGTTGACCAAACTTGCAGAAACATGTTTATTTCTGCTGAAAAACACGTTTTGACACTTTCTGTACACTGGGGTTAAGGGCTGAGTGTGTGGGCTCTTCTGAGCCTTGCTGTTACAAGGATATTCAGTTGTCTGAAAAAACGCGCTTATTTCGGGCTGAAAAACACGTTTTGAAAAGAGTGATGTTACTGCCCCATAACTAACATGGGGTTGACCAAACTTGCAGAAACATGTTTATTTCTGCTGAAAAACACGTTTTGACACTTTCTGCACACTGGGGTTAAGGGCTGAGTGTGTGGGCACTTCTGAGCCTTGCTGTTACAAGGAGATTCAGTTGTCTGAAAAAACGCGTTTATTTCGGGCTGAAAAACACGTTTTGAAAAGTGTGATGTTACTACCCCATAACTTACATGGGGTTGACCAAACTTGCAGAAACATGTTTATTTCTGCTGAAAAACACGTTTTGACACTTTCTGTACACTGGGGTTAAGGGCTGAGTGTGTGGGCTCTTCTGAGCCTTGCTGTTACAAGGAGATTCAGTTGTCTGAAAAAACGCGTTTATTTCGGGCTGAAAAACACGTTTTGAAAAGTGTAATGTTACTGCCCCATAACTTACATGGGGTTGACCAAACTTGCAGAAACATGTTTATTTCTGCTGAAAAACACGTTTTGACACTTTCTGTACACTGGGGTTAAGGGCTGAGTGTGTGGGCTCTTCTGAGCCTTGCTGTTACAAGGAGATTCAGTTGTCTGAAAAAACGCGCTTATTTCGGGCTGAAAAACACGTTTTGAAAAGAGTGATGTTACTGCCCCATAACTAACATGGGGTTGACCAAACTTGCAGAAACATGTTTATTTCTGCTGAAAAACACGTTTTGACACTTTCTGCACACTGGGGTTAAGGGCTGAGTGTGTGGGCACTTCTGAGCCTTGCTGTTACAAGGAGATTCAGTTGTCTGAAAAAACGCGTTTATTTCGGGCTGAAAAACACGTTTTGAAAAGTGTGATGTTACTGCCCCATAACTTACATGGGGTTGACCAAACTTGCAGAAACATGTTTATTTCTGCTGAAAAACACGTTTTGACACTTTCTGTACACTGGGGTTAAGGGCTGAGTGTGTGGGCTCTTCTGAGCCTTGCTGTTACAAGGAGATTCAGTTGTCTGAAAAAACGCGTTTATTTCGGGCTGAAAAACACGTTTTGAAAAGTGTGATGTTACTGCCCCATAACTTACATGGGGTTGACCAAACTTGCAGAAACATGTTTATTTCTGCTGAAAAACACGTTTTGACACTTTCTGTACACTGGGGTTAAGGGCTGAGTGTGTGGGCTCTTCTGAGCCTTGCTGTTACAAGGAGATTCAGTTGTCTGAAAAAACGCGCTTATTTCGGGCTGAAAAACACGTTTTGAAAAGTGTGATGTTAATGCCCCATAACTTACATGGGGTGGACCAAACTTGCAGAAACATGTTTATTTCTGCTGAAAAACACATTTTGACCCTTTCTGCACACTGGGGTTAAGGGCTGAGTGTGTGGGCTCTTCTGAGCCTTGCTGTTACAAGGAGATTCAGTTGTCTGAAAAAACGCGTTTATTTCGGGCTGAAAAACACGTTTTGAAAATGTGATGTTACTACCCCATAACTTACATGGGGTTGACCAAACTTGCAGAAACATGTTTATTTCTGCTGAAAAACACGTTTTGACACTTTCTGCACACTGGGGTTAAGGGCTGAGTGTGTGGGCACTTCTGAGCCTTGCTGTTACAAGGAGATTCAGTTGTCTGAAAAAACGCGTTTATTTCGGGCTGAAAAACACGTTTTGAAAAGTGTGATGTTACTGCCCCATAACTTACATGGGGTTGACCAAACTTGCAGAAACATGTTTATTTCTGCTGAAAAACACGTTTTGACACTTTCTGTACACTGGGGTTAAGGGCTGAGTGTGTGGGCTCTTCTGAGCCTTGCTGTTACAAGGAGATTCAGTTGTCTGAAAAAACGCGCTTATTTCGGGCTGAAAAACACGTTTTGAAAAGAGTGATGTTACTGCCCCATAACTAACATGGGGTTGACCAAACTTGCAGAAACATGTTTATTTCTGCTGAAAAACACGTTTTGACACTTTCTGCACACTGGGGTTAAGGGCTGAGTGTGTGGGCACTTCTGAGCCTTGCTGTTACAAGGAGATTCAGTTGTCTGAAAAAACGCGTTTATTTCGGGCTGAAAAACACGTTTTGAAAAGTGTGATGTTACTGCCCCATAACTTACATGGGGTTGACCAAACTTGCAGAAACATGTTTATTTCTGCTGAAAAACACGTTTTGACACTTTCTGTACACTGGGGTTAAGGGCTGAGTGTGTGGGCTCTTCTGAGCCTTGCTGTTACAAGGAGATTCAGTTGTCTGAAAAAACGCGTTTATTTCGGGCTGAAAAACACGTTTTGAAAAGTGTGATGTTACTGCCCCATAACTTACATGGGGTTGACCAAACGTGCAGAAACATGTTTATTTCTGCTGAAAAACACGTTTTGACACTTTCTGTACACTGGGGTTAAGGGCTGAGTGTGTGGGCTCTTCTGAGCCTTGCTGTTACAAGGAGATTCAGTTGTCTGAAAAAACGCGTTTATTTCGGGCTGAAAAACACGTTTTGAAAAGTGTAATGTTACTGCCCCATAACTTACATGGGGTTGACCAAACTTGCAGAAACATGTTTATTTCTGCTGAAAAACACGTTTTGACACTTTCTGTACACTGGGGTTAAGGGCTGAGTGTGTGGGCTCTTCTGAGCCTTGCTGTTACAAGGAGATTCAGTTGTCTGAAAAAACGCGCTTATTTCGGACAGAAAAACACGTTTTGAAAAGAGTGATGTTACTGCCCCATAACTAACATGGGGTTGACCAAACTTGCAGAAACATGTTTATTTCTGCTGAAAAACACGTTTTGACACTTTCTGCACACTGGGGTTAAGGGCTGAGTGTGTGGGCACTTCTGAGCCTTGCTGTTACAAGGAGATTCAGTTGTCTGAAAAAACGCGTTTATTTCGGGCTGAAAAACACGTTTTGAAAAGTGTAATGTTACTGCCCCATAACTTACATGGGGTTGACCAAACTTGCAGAAACATGTTTATTTCTGCTGAAAAACACGTTTTGACACTTTCTGCACACTGGGGTTAAGGGCTGAGTGTGTGGGCACTTCTGAGCCTTGCTGTTACAAGGAGATTCAGTTGTCTGAAAAAACGCGTTTATTTCGGGCTGAAAAACACGTTTTGAAAAGTGTGATGTTACTGCCCCATAACTTACATGGGGTTGACCAAACTTGCAGAAACATGTTTATTTCTGCTGAAAAACACGTTTTGACACTTTCTGTACACTGGGGTTAAGGGCTGAGTGTGTGGGCTCTTCTGAGCCTTGCTGTTACAAGGAGATTCAGTTGTCTGAAAAAACGCGTTTATTTCGGGCTGAAAAACACGTTTTGAAAAGTGTGATGTTACTGCCCCATAACTTACATGGGGTTGACCAAACTTGCAGAAACATGTTTATTTCTGCTGAAAAACACGTTTTGACACTTTCTGTACACTGGGGTTAAGGGCTGAGTGTGTGGGCTCTTCTGAGCCTTGCTGTTACAAGGAGATTCAGTTGTCTGAAAAAACGCGCTTATTTCGGGCTAAAAAACACGTTTTGAAAAGTGTGATGTTAATGCCCCATAACTTACATGGGGTTGACCAAACTTGCAGAAACATGTTTATTTCTGCTGAAAAACACATTTTGACCCTTTCAGCACACTGGGGTTAAGGGCTGAGTGTGTGGGCTCTTCTGAGCCTTGCTGTTACAAGGAGATTCAGTTGTCTGAAAAAACGCGCTTATTTCGGGCTGAAAAACACGTTTTGAAAAGTGTGATGTTAATGCCCCATAACTTACATGGGGTTGACCAAACTTGCAGAAACATGTTTATTTCTGCTGAAAAACACATTTTGACCCTTTCTGCACACTGGGGTTAAGGGCTGAGTGTGTGGGCACTTCTGAGCCTTGCTGTTACAAGGAGATTCAGTTGTCTGAAAAAACGCGTTTATTTCGGGCTGAAAAACACGTTTTGAAAATGTGATGTTACTACCCCATAACTTACATGGGGTTGACCAAACTTGCAGAAACATGTTTATTTCTGCTGAAAAACACGTTTTGGCACTTTCTGCACACTGGGGTTAAGGGCTGAGTGTGTGGGCTCTTCTGAGCCTTGCTGTTACAAGGAGATTCAGTTGTCTGAAAAAACGCGTTTATTTCGGGCTGAAAAACACGTTTTGAAAAGTGTAATGTTACTGCCCCATAACTTACATGGGGTTGACCAAACTTGCAGAAACATGTTTATTTCTGCTGAAAAACACGTTTTGATACTTTCTGTACACTGGGGTTAAGGGCTGAGTGTGTGGGCTCTTCTGAGCCTTGCTGTTACAAGGAGATTCAGTTGTCTGAAAAAACGCGCTTATTTCGGGCTGAAAAACACGTTTTGAAAAGAGTGATGTTACTGCCCCATAACTAACATGGGGTTGACCAAACTTGCAGAAACATGTTTATTTCTGCTGAAAAACACGTTTTGACACTTTCTGCACACTGGGGTTAAGGGCTGAGTGTGTGGGCACTTCTGAGCCTTGCTGTTACAAGGAGATTCAGTTGTCTGAAAAAACGCGTTTATTTCGGGCTGAAAAACACGTTTTGAAAAGTGTGATGTTACTGCCCCATAACTTACATGGGGTTGACCAAACTTGCAGAAACATGTTTATTTCTGCTGAAAAACACGTTTTGACACTTTCTGTACACTGGGGTTAAGGGCTGAGTGTGTGGGCTCTTCTGAGCCTTGCTGTTACAAGGAGATTCAGTTGTCTGAAAAAACGCGTTTATTTCGGGCTGAAAAACACGTTTTGAAAAGTGTGATGTTACTGCCCCATAACTTACATGGGGTTGACCAAACTTGCAGAAACATGTTTATTTCTGCTGAAAAACACGTTTTGACACTTTCTGTACACTGGGGTTAAGGGCTGAGTGTGTGGGCTCTTCTGAGCCTTGCTGTTACAAGGAGATTCAGTTGTCTGAAAAAACGCGTTTATTTCGGGCTGAAAAACACGTTTTGAAAAGTGTAATGTTACTGCCCCATAACTTACATGGGGTTGACCAAACTTGCAGAAACATGTTTATTTCTGCTGAAAAACACGTTTTGACACTTTCTGTACACTGGGGTTAAGGGCTGAGTGTGTGGGCTCTTCTGAGCCTTGCTGTTACAAGGATATTCAGTTGTCTGAAAAAACGCGCTTATTTCGGGCTGAAAAACACGTTTTGAAAAGAGTGATGTTACTGCCCCATAACTAACATGGGGTTGACCAAACTTGCAGAAACATGTTTATTTCTGCTGAAAAACACGTTTTGACACTTTCTGCACACTGGGGTTAAGGGCTGAGTGTGTGGGCACTTCTGAGCCTTGCTGTTACAAGGAGATTCAGTTGTCTGAAAAAACGTGTTTATTTCGGGCTGAAAAACACGTTTTGAAAAGTGTGATGTTACTGCCCCATAACTTACATGGGGTTGACCAAACTTGCAGAAACATGTTTATTTCTGCTGAAAAACACGTTTTGACACTTTCTGTACACTGGGGTTAAGGGCTGAGTGTGTGGGCTCTTCTGAGCCTTGCTGTTACAAGGAGATTCAGTTGTCTGAAAAAACGCGTTTATTTCGGGCTGAAAAACACGTTTTGAAAAGTGTGATGTTACTGCCCCATAACTTACATGGGGTTGACCAAACTTGCAGAAACATGTTTATTTCTGCTGAAAAACACGTTTTGACACTTTCTGTACACTGGGGTTAAGGGCTGAGTGTGTGGGCTCTTCTGAGCCTTGCTGTTACAAGGATATTCAGTTGTCTGAAAAAACGCGCTTATTTCGGGCTGAAAAACACGTTTTGAAAAGAGTGATGTTACTGCCCCATAACTAACATGGGGTTGACCAAACTTGCAGAAACATGTTTATTTCTGCTGAAAAACACGTTTTGACACTTTCTGCACACTGGGGTTAAGGGCTGAGTGTGTGGGCACTTCTGAGCCTTGCTGTTACAAGGAGATTCAGTTGTCTGAAAAAACGCGTTTATTTCGGGCTGAAAAACACGTTTTGAAAAGTGTGATGTTACTGCCCCATAACTTACATGGGGTTGACCAAACTTGCAGAAACATGTTTATTTCTGCTGAAAAACACGTTTTGACACTTTCTGTACACTGGGGTTAAGGGCTGAGTGTGTGGGCTCTTCTGAGCCTTGCTGTTACAAGGAGATTCAGTTGTCTGAAAAAACGCGTTTATTTCGGGCTGAAAAACACGTTTTGAAAAGTGTGATGTTACTGCCCCATAACTTACATGGGGTTGACCAAACTTGCAGAAACATGTTTATTTCTGCTGAAAAACACGTTTTGACACTTTCTGTACACTGGGGTTAAGGGCTGAGTGTGTGGGCTCTTCTGAGCCTTGCTGTTACAAGGAGATTCAGTTGTCTGAAAAAACGCGCTTATTTCGGGCTGAAAAACACGTTTTGAAAAGTGTGATGTTAATGCCCCATAACTTACATGGGGTTGACCAAACTTGCAGAAACATGTTTATTTCTGCTGAAAAACACGTTTTGACACTTTCTGTACACTGGGGTTAAGGGCTGAGTGTGTGGGCTCTTCTGAGCCTTGCTGTTACAAGGAGATTCAGTTGTCTGAAAAAACGCGTTTATTTCGGGCTGAAAAACACGTTTTGAAAAGTGTAATGTTACTGCCCCATAACTTACATGGGGTTGACCAAACTTGCAGAAACATGTTTATTTCTGCTGAAAAACACGTTTTGACACTTTCTGTACACTGGGGTTAAGGGCTGAGTGTGTGGGCTCTTCTGAGCCTTGCTGTTACAAGGAGATTCAGTTGTCTGAAAAAACGCGCTTATTTCGGGCTGAAAAACACGTTTTGAAAAGAGTGATGTTACTGCCCCATAACTAACATGGGGTTGACCAAACTTGCAGAAACATGTTTATTTCTGCTGAAAAACACGTTTTGACACTTTCTGCACACTGGGGTTAAGGGCTGAGTGTGTGGGCACTTCTGAGCCTTGCTGTTACAAGGAGATTCAGTTGTCTGAAAAAACGCGTTTATTTCGGGCTGAAAAACACGTTTTGAAAAGTGTGATGTTACTGCCCCATAACTTACATGGGGTTGACCAAACTTGCAGAAACATGTTTATTTCTGCTGAAAAACACGTTTTGACACTTTCTGTACACTGGGGTTAAGGGCTGAGTGTGTGGGCTCTTCTGAGCCTTGCTGTTACAAGGAGATTCAGTTGTCTGAAAAAACGCGTTTATTTCGGGCTGAAAAACACGTTTTGAAAAGTGTGATGTTACTGCCCCATAACTTACATGGGGTTGACCAAACTTGCAGAAACATGTTTATTTCTGCTGAAAAACACGTTTTGACACTTTCTGTACACTGGGGTTAAGGGCTGAGTGTGTGGGCTCTTCTGAGCCTTGCTGTTACAAGGAGATTCAGTTGTCTGAAAAAACGCGCTTATTTCGGGCTGAAAAACACGTTTTGAAAAGTGTGATGTTAATGCCCCATAACTTACATGGGGTTGACCAAACTTGCAGAAACATGTTTATTTCTGCTGAAAAACACATTTTGACCCTTTCTGCACACTGGGGTTAAGGGCTGAGTGTGTGGGCACTTCTGAGCCTTGCTGTTACAAGGAGATTCAGTTGTCTGAAAAAACGCGTTTATTTCGGGCTGAAAAACACGTTTTGAAAATGTGATGTTACTGCCCCATAACTTACATGGGGTTGACCAAACTTGCAGAAACATGTTTATTTCTGCTGAAAAACACGTTTTGGCACTTTCTGTACTCTGGGGTTAAGGGCTGAGTGTGTGGGCTCTTCTGAGCCTTGCTGTTACAAGGAGATTCAGTTGTCTGAAAAAACGCGTTTATTTCGGGCTGAAAAACACGTTTTGAAAATTGTAATGTTACTGCCCCATAACTTACATGGGGTTGACCAAACTTGCAGAAACATGTTTATTTCTGCTGAAAAACACGTTTTGACCCTTTCTGCACACTGGGGTTAAGGGCTGAGTGTGTGGGCACTTCTGAGCCTTGCTGTTACAAGGAGATTCAGTTGTCTGAAAAAACGCGTTTATTTCGGGCTGAAAAACACGTTTTGAAAAGTGTGATGTTACTACCCCATAACTTACATGGGGTTGACCAAACTTGCAGAAACATGTTTATTTCTGCTGAAAAACACGTTTTGACACTTTCTGTACACTGGGGTTAAGGGCTGAGTGTGTGGGCTCTTCTGAGCCTTGCTGTTACAAGGAGATTCAGTTGTCTGAAAAAACGCGTTTATTTCGGGCTGAAAAACACGTTTTGAAAAGTGTAATGTTACTGCCCCATAACTTACATGGGGTTGACCAAACTTGCAGAAACATGTTTATTTCTGCTGAAAAACACGTTTTGACACTTTCTGTACACTGGGGTTAAGGGCTGAGTGTGTGGGCTCTTCTGAGCCTTGCTGTTACAAGGAGATTCAGTTGTCTGAAAAAACGCGCTTATTTCGGGCTGAAAAACACGTTTTGAAAAGAGTGATGTTACTGCCCCATAACTAACATGGGGTTGACCAAACTTGCAGAAACATGTTTATTTCTGCTGAAAAACACGTTTTGACACTTTCTGCACACTGGGGTTAAGGGCTGAGTGTGTGGGCACTTCTGAGCCTTGCTGTTACAAGGAGATTCAGTTGTCTGAAAAAACGCGTTTATTTCGGGCTGAAAAACACGTTTTGAAAAGTGTGATGTTACTGCCCCATAACTTACATGGGGTTGACCAAACTTGCAGAAACATGTTTATTTCTGCTGAAAAACACGTTTTGACACTTTCTGTACACTGGGGTTAAGGGCTGAGTGTGTGGGCTCTTCTGAGCCTTGCTGTTACAAGGAGATTCAGTTGTCTGAAAAAACGCGTTTATTTCGGGCTGAAAAACACGTTTTGAAAAGTGTGATGTTAATGCCCCATAACTTACATGGGGTTGACCAAACTTGCAGAAACATGTTTATTTCTGCTGAAAAACACATTTTGACCCTTTCTGCACACTGGGGTTAAGGGCTGAGTGTGTGGGCTCTTCTGAGCCTTGCTGTTACAAGGAGATTCAGTTGTCTGAAAAAACGCGCTTATTTCGGGCTGAAAAACACGTTTTGAAAAGTGTGATGTTAATGCCCCATAACTTACATGGGGTTGACCAAACTTGCAGAAACATGTTTATTTCTGCTGAAAAACACGTTTTGACACTTTCTGTACACTGGGGTTAAGGGCTGAGTGTGTGGGCTCTTCTGAGCCTTGCTGTTACAAGGAGATTCAGTTGTCTGAAAAAACGCGCTTATTTCGGGCTGAAAAACACGTTTTGAAAAGAGTGATGTTACTGCCCCATAACTAACATGGGGTTGACCAAACTTGCAGAAACATGTTTATTTCTGCTGAAAAACACGTTTTGACACTTTCTGCACACTGGGGTTAAGGGCTGAGTGTGTGGGCACTTCTGAGCCTTGCTGTTACAAGGAGATTCAGTTGTCTGAAAAAACGCGTTTATTTCGGGCTGAAAAACACGTTTTGAAAAGTGTGATGTTACTGCCCCATAACTTACATGGGGTTGACCAAACTTGCAGAAACATGTTTATTTCTGCTGAAAAACACGTTTTGACACTTTCTGTACACTGGGGTTAAGGGCTGAGTGTGTGGGCTCTTCTGAGCCTTGCTGTTACAAGGAGATTCAGTTGTCTGAAAAAACGCGCTTATTTCGGGCTGAAAAACACGTTTTGAAAAGTGTGATGTTAATGCCCCATAACTTACATGGGGTTGACCAAACTTGCAGAAACATGTTTATTTCTGCTGAAAAACACATTTTGACCCTTTCTGCACACTGGGGTTAAGGGCTGAGTGTGTGGGCACTTCTGAGCCTTGCTGTTACAAGGAGATTCAGTTGTCTGAAAAAACGCGTTTATTTCGGGCTGAAAAACACGTTTTGAAAATGTGATGTTACTGCCCCATAACTTACATGGGGTTGACCAAACTTGCAGAAACATGTTTATTTCTGCTGAAAAACACGTTTTGGCACTTTCTGTACTCTGGGGTTAAGGGCTGAGTGTGTGGGCTCTTCTGAGCCTTGCTGTTACAAGGAGATTCAGTTGTCTGAAAAAACGCGTTTATTTCGGGCTGAAAAACACGTTTTGAAAATTGTAATGTTACTGCCCCATAACTTACATGGAGTTGACCAAACTTGCAGAAACATGTTTATTTCTGCTGAAAAACACGTTTTGACCCTTTCTGCACACTGGGGTTAAGGGCTGAGTGTGTGGGCACTTCTGAGCCTTGCTGTTACAAGGAGATTCAGTTGTCTGAAAAAACGCGTTTATTTCGGGCTGAAAAACACGTTTTGAAAAGTGTGATGTTACTACCCCATAACTTACATGGGGTTGACCAAACTTGCAGAAACATGTTTATTTCTGCTGAAAAACACGTTTTGACACTTTCTGTACACTGGGGTTAAGGGCTGAGTGTGTGGGCTCTTCTGAGCCTTGCTGTTACAAGGAGATTCAGTTGTCTGAAAAAACGCGTTTATTTCGGGCTGAAAAACACGTTTTGAAAAGTGTAATGTTACTGCCCCATAACTAACATGGGGTTGACCAAACTTGCAGAAACATGTTTATTTCTGCTGAAAAACACGTTTTGACACTTTCTGCACACTGGGGTTAAGGGCTGAGTGTGTGGGCACTTCTGAGCCTTGCTGTTACAAGGAGATTCAGTTGTCTGAAAAAACGCGTTTATTTCGGGCTGAAAAACACGTTTTGAAAAGTGTGATGTTACTGCCCCATAACTTACATGGGGTTGACCAAACTTGCAGAAACATGTTTATTTCTGCTGAAAAACACGTTTTGACACTTTCTGTAAACTGGGGTTAAGGGCTGAGTGTGTGGGCTCTTCTGAGCCTTGCTGTTACAAGGAGATTCAGTTGTCTGAAAAAACGCGTTTATTTCGGGCTGAAAAACACGTTTTGAAAAGTGTGATGTTACTGCCCCATAACTTACATGGGGTTGACCAAACTTGCAGAAACATGTTTATTTCTGCTGAAAAACACGTTTTGACACTTTCTGTACACTGGGGTTAAGGGCTGAGTGTGTGGGCTCTTCTGAGCCTTGCTGTTACAAGGAGATTCAGTTGTCTGAAAAAACGCGCTTATTTCGGGCTGAAAAACACGTTTTGAAAAGTGTGATGTTAATGCCCCATAACTTACATGGGGTTGACCAAACTTGCAGAAACATGTTTATTTCTGCTGAAAAACACATTTTGACCCTTTCTGCACACTGGGGTTAAGGGCTGAGTGTGTGGGCTCTTCTGAGCCTTGCTGTTACAAGGAGATTCAGTTGTCTGAAAAAACGCGTTTATTTCGGGCTGAAAAACACGTTTTGAAAATGTGATGTTACTACCCCATAACTTACATGGGGTTGACCAAACTTGCAGAAACATGTTTATTTCTGCTGAAAAACACGTTTTGACACTTTCTGCACACTGGGGTTAAGGGCTGAGTGTGTGGGCTCTTCTGAGCCTTGCTGTTACAAGGAGATTCAGTTGTCTGAAAAAACGCGTTTATTTCGGGCTGAAAAACACGTTTTGAAAAGTGTAATGTTACTGCCCCATAACTTACATGGGGTTGACCAAACTTGCAGAAACATGTTTATTTCTGCTGAAAAACACGTTTTGACACTTTCTGTACACTGGGGTTAAGGGCTGAGTGTGTGGGCTCTTCTGAGCCTTGCTGTTACAAGGAGATTCAGTTGTCTGAAAAAACGCGCTTATTTCGGGCTGAAAAACACGTTTTGAAAAGAGTGATGTTACTGCCCCATAACTAACATGGGGTTGACCAAACTTGCAGAAACATGTTTATTTCTGCTGAAAAACACGTTTTGACACTTTCTGCACACTGGGGTTAAGGGCTGAGTGTGTGGGCACTTCTGAGCCTTGCTGTTACAAGGAGATTCAGTTGTCTGAAAAAACGCGTTTATTTCGGGCTGAAAAACACGTTTTGAAAAGTGTGATGTTACTGCCCCATAACTTACATGGGGTTGACCAAACTTGCAGAAACATGTTTATTTCTGCTGAAAAACACGTTTTGACACTTTCTGTACACTGGGGTTAAGGGCTGAGTGTGTGGGCTCTTCTGAGCCTTGCTGTTACAAGGAGATTCAGATGTCTGAAAAAACGCGTTTATTTCGGGCTGAAAAACATGTTTTGAAAAGTGTGATGTTACTGCCCCATAACTTACATGGGGTTGACCAAACGTGCAGAAACATGTTTATTTCTGCTGAAAAACACGTTTTGACACTTTCTGTACACTGGGGTTAAGGGCTGAGTGTGTGGGCTCTTCTGAGCCTTGCTGTTACAAGGAGATTCAGTTGTCTGAAAAAACGCGTTTATTTCGGGCTGAAAAACACGTTTTGAAAAGTGTAATGTTACTGCCCCATAACTTACATGGGGTTGACCAAACTTGCAGAAACATGTTTATTTCTGCTGAAAAACACGTTTTGACACTTTCTGTACACTGGGGTTAAGGGCTGAGTGTGTGGGCTCTTCTGAGCCTTGCTGTTACAAGGAGATTCAGTTGTCTGAAAAAACGCGCTTATTTCGGACAGAAAAACACGTTTTGAAAAGAGTGATGTTACTGCCCCATAACTAACATGGGGTTGACCAAACTTGCAGAAACATGTTTATTTCTGCTGAAAAACACGTTTTGACACTTTCTGCACACTGGGGTTAAGGGCTGAGTGTGTGGGCACTTCTGAGCCTTGCTGTTACAAGGAGATTCAGTTGTCTGAAAAAACGCGTTTATTTCGGGCTGAAAAACACGTTTTGAAAAGTGTGATGTTACTGCCCCATAACTTACATGGGGTTGACCAAACTTGCAGAAACATGTTTATTTCTGCTGAAAAACACGTTTTGACACTTTCTGTACACTGGGGTTAAGGGCTGAGTGTGTGGGCTCTTCTGAGCCTTGCTGTTACAAGGAGATTCAGTTGTCTGAAAAAACGCGCTTATTTCGGGCTGAAAAACACGTTTTGAAAAGTGTGATGTTAATGCCCCATAACTTACATGGGGTTGACCAAACTTGCAGAAACATGTTTATTTCTGCTGAAAAACACATTTTGACCCTTTCTGCACACTGGGGTTAAGGGCTGAGTGTGTGGGCACTTCTGAGCCTTGCTGTTACAAGGAGATTCAGTTGTCTGAAAAAACGCGTTTATTTCGGGCTGAAAAACACGTTTTGAAAATGTGATGTTACTGCCCCATAACTTACATGGGGTTGACCAAACTTGCAGAAACATGTTTATTTCTGCTGAAAAACACGTTTTGGCACTTTCTGTACTCTGGGGTTAAGGGCTGAGTGTGTGGGCTCTTCTGAGCCTTGCTGTTACAAGGAGATTCAGTTGTCTGAAAAAACGCGTTTATTTCGGGCTGAAAAACACGTTTTGAAAATTGTAATGTTACTGCCCCATAACTTACATGGGGTTGACCAAACTTGCAGAAACATGTTTATTTCTGCTGAAAAACACGTTTTGACCCTTTCTGCACACTGGGGTTAAGGGCTGAGTGTGTGGGCACTTCTGAGCCTTGCTGTTACAAGGAGATTCAGTTGTCTGAAAAAACGCGTTTATTTCGGGCTGAAAAACACGTTTTGAAAAGTGTGATGTTACTACCCCATAACTTACATGGGGTTGACCAAACTTGCAGAAACATGTTTATTTCTGCTGAAAAACACGTTTTGACACTTTCTGTACTCTGGGGTTAAGGGCTGAGTGTGTGGGCTCTTCTGAGCCTTGCTGTTACAAGGAGATTCAGTTGTCTGAAAAAACGCGTTTATTTCGGGCTGAAAAACACGTTTTGAAAAGTGTAATGTTACTGCCCCATAACTTACATGGGGTTGACCAAACTTGCAGAAACATGTTTATTTCTGCTGAAAAACACGTTTTGACACTTTCTGCACACTGGGGTTAAGGGCTGAGTGTGTGGGCACTTCTGAGCCTTGCTGTTACAAGGAGATTCAGTTGTCTGAAAAAACGCGTTTATTTCGGGCTGAAAAACACGTTTTGAAAAGTGTGATGTTACTGCCCCATAACTTACATGGGGTTGACCAAACTTGCAGAAACATGTTTATTTCTGCTGAAAAACACGTTTTGACACTTTCTGTACACTGGGGTTAAGGGCTGAGTGTGTGGGCTCTTCTGAGCCTTGCTGTTACAAGGAGATTCAGTTGTCTGAAAAAACGCGTTTATTTCGGGCTGAAAAACACGTTTTGAAAAGTGTGATGTTACTGCCCCATAACTTACATGGGGTTGACCAAACGTGCAGAAACATGTTTATTTCTGCTGAAAAACACGTTTTGACACTTTCTGTACACTGGGGTTAAGGGCTGAGTGTGTGGGCTCTTCTGAGCCTTGCTGTTACAAGGAGATTCAGTTGTCTGAAAAAACGCGTTTATTTCGGGCTGAAAAACACGTTTTGAAAAGTGTAATGTTACTGCCCCATAACTTACATGGGGTTGACCAAACTTGCAGAAACATGTTTATTTCTGCTGAAAAACACGTTTTGACACTTTCTGTACACTGGGGTTAAGGGCTGAGTGTGTGGGCTCTTCTGAGCCTTGCTGTTACAAGGAGATTCAGTTGTCTGAAAAAACGCGCTTATTTCGGACTGAAAAACACGTTTTGAAAAGAGTGATGTTACTGCCCCATAACTAACATGGGGTTGACCAAACTTGCAGAAACATGTTTATTTCTGCTGAAAAACACGTTTTGACACTTTCTGCACACTGGGGTTAAGGGCTGAGTGTGTGGGCACTTCTGAGCCTTGCTGTTACAAGGAGATTCAGTTGTCTGAAAAAACGCGTTTATTTCGGGCTGAAAAACACGTTTTGAAAAGTGTGATGTTACTGCCCCATAACTTACATGGGGTTGACCAAACTTGCAGAAACATGTTTATTTCTGCTGAAAAACACGTTTTGACACTTTCTGTACACTGGGGTTAAGGGCTGAGTGTGTGGGCTCTTCTGAGCCTTGCTGTTACAAGGAGATTCAGTTGTCTGAAAAAACGCGTTTATTTCGGGCTGAAAAACACGTTTTGAAAAGTGTGATGTTACTGCCCCATAACTTACATGGGGTTGACCAAACTTGCAGAAACATGTTTATTTCTGCTGAAAAACACGTTTTGACACTTTCTGTACACTGGGGTTAAGGGCTGAGTGTGTGGGCTCTTCTGAGCCTTGCTGTTACAAGGAGATTCAGTTGTCTGAAAAAACGCGCTTATTTCGGGCTGAAAAACACGTTTTGAAAAGTGTGATGTTAATGCCCCATAACTTACATGGGGTTGACCAAACTTGCAGAAACATGTTTATTTCTGCTGAAAAACACATTTTGACCCTTTCTGCACACTGGGGTTAAGGGCTGAGTGTGTGGGCACTTCTGAGCCTTGCTGTTACAAGGAGATTCAGTTGTCTGAAAAAACGCGTTTATTTCGGGCTGAAAAACACGTTTTGAAAATGTGATGTTACTGCCCCATAACTTACATGGGGTTGACCAAACTTGCAGAAACATGTTTATTTCTGCTGAAAAACACGTTTTGGCACTTTCTGTACTCTGGGGTTAAGGGCTGAGTGTGTGGGCTCTTCTGAGCCTTGCTGTTACAAGGAGATTCAGTTGTCTGAAAAAACGCGTTTATTTCGGGCTGAAAAACACGTTTTGAAAATTGTAATGTTACTGCCCCATAACTTACATGGGGTTGACCAAACTTGCAGAAACATGTTTATTTCTGCTGAAAAACACGTTTTGACCCTTTCTGCACACTGGGGTTAAGGGCTGAGTGTGTGGGCACTTCTGAGCCTTGCTGTTACAAGGAGATTCAGTTGTCTGAAAAAACGCGTTTATTTCGGGCTGAAAAACACGTTTTGAAAAGTGTGATGTTACTACCCCATAACTTACATGGGTTGACCAAACTTGCAGAAACATGTTTATTTCTGCTGAAAAACACGTTTTGACACTTTCTGTACTCTGGGGTTAAGGGCTGAGTGTGTGGGCTCTTCTGAGCCTTGCTGTTACAAGGAGATTCAGTTGTCTGAAAAAACGCGTTTATTTCGGGCTGAAAAACACGTTTTGAAAAGTGTAATGTTACTGCCCCATAACTTACATGGGGTTGACCAAACTTGCAGAAACATGTTTATTTCTGCTGAAAAACACGTTTTGACACTTTCTGTACACTGGGGTTAAGGGCTGAGTGTGTGGGCTCTTCTGAGCCTTGCTGTTACAAGGAGATTCAGTTGTCTGAAAAAACGCGCTTATTTCGGGCTGAAAAACACGTTTTGAAAAGAGTGATGTTACTGCCCCATAACTAACATGGGGTTGACCAAACTTGCAGAAACATGTTTATTTCTGCTGAAAAACACGTTTTGACACTTTCTGCACACTGGGGTTAAGGGCTGAGTGTGTGGGCACTTCTGAGCCTTGCTGTTACAAGGAGATTCAGTTGTCTGAAAAAACGCGTTTATTTCGGGCTGAAAAACACGTTTTGAAAAGTGTGATGTTACTGCCCCATAACTTACATGGGGTTGACCAAACTTGCAGAAACATGTTTATTTCTGCTGAAAAACACGTTTTGACACTTTCTGTACACTGGGGTTAAGGGCTGAGTGTGTGGGCTCTTCTGAGCCTTGCTGTTACAAGGAGATTCAGTTGTCTGAAAAAACGCGTTTATTTCGGGCTGAAAAACACGTTTTGAAAAGTGTGATGTTACTGCCCCATAACTTACATGGGGTTGACCAAACTTGCAGAAACATGTTTATTTCTGCTGAAAAACACGTTTTGACACTTTCTGTACACTGGGGTTAAGGGCTGAGTGTGTGGGCTCTTCTGAGCCTTGCTGTTACAAGGAGATTCAGTTGTCTGAAAAAACGCGCTTATTTCGGGCTGAAAAACACGTTTTGAAAAGTGTGATGTTAATGCCCCATAACTTACATGGGGTTGACCAAACTTGCAGAAACATGTTTATTTCTGCTGAAAAACACGTTTTGACACTTTCTGTACACTGGGGTTAAGGGCTGAGTGTGTGGGCTCTTCTGAGCCTTGCTGTTACAAGGAGATTCAGTTGTCTGAAAAAACGCGCTTATTTCGGGCTGAAAATCACGTAATTTGAAAAGTGTGATGTTACTGCCCCATAACTTACATGGGGTTGACCAAACTTGCAGAAACATGTTTATTTCTGCTGAAAAACACGTTTTGACACTTTCTGTACACTGGGGTTAAGGGCTGAGTGTGTGGGCTCTTCTGAGCCTTGCTGTTACAAGGAGATTCAGTTGTCTGAAAAAACGCGCTTATTTCG
>NW_027168354.1:0-38501 GCF_040954835.1 Lepisosteus oculatus
AACACGTTTTGAAAAGTGTGATGTTACTGCCCCATAACTTACATGGGGTTGACCAAACTTGCAGAAACATGTTTATTTCTGCTGAAAAACACGTTTTGACACTTTGTGTACACTGGGGTTAAGAGCTGAGTGTGTGGGCTCTTCTGAGCCTTGCTGTTACAAGGAGATTTAGTTGTCTGAAAAAACGCGTTTATTTCGGGCTGAAAAACACGTTTTGAAAAGTGTGATGTTACTGCCCCATAACTTACATGGGGTTGACCAAACTTGCAGAAACATGTTTATTTCTGCTGAAAAATACGTTCTGACCCTTTCTGCACACTGGGGTTAAGAGCTGAGTGTGTGGCTCTTCTGAGCTTTGCTGTTACAAGGAGATTCAGTTGTCTGAAAAAAACGCGTTTATTTCGGGCTGAAAAACACGTTTTGAAAAGTGTGATGTTACTGCCCCATAACTTACATGGGGTTGACCAAACTTGCAGAAACATGTTTATTTCTGCTGAAAAACACGTTTTGACACTTTCTGTACACTGGGGTTAAGAGCTGAGTGTGTGGGCTCTTCTGAGCCTTGCTGTTACAAGGAAATTCAGTTGTCTGAAAAAACGCGTTTAATTCGGGCTGAAAAACACGTTTTGAAAAGTGTGATGTTACTGCCCCATAACTTACATGGGGTTGACCAAACTTACAGAAACATGTTTATTTCTGCTGAAAAACACGTTTTGACCCTTTCTGCAAACTGGGGTTAAGAGCTGAGTGTGTGGGCTCTTCTGAGCCTTGCTGTTACAAGGAGATTCAGTTGTCTGAAAAAACGCGTTTATTTCGGGCTGAAAAATACGTTTTGAAAAGTGTGATGTTACTGCCCCATAACTTACATGGGGTTGACCAAACTTGCAGAAACATGTTTATTTCTGCTGAAAAACACGTTTTGACCCTTTCTGCACACTGGGGTTAAGAGCTGAGTGTGTGGGCTCTTCTGATCCTTGCTGTTACAAGGAGATTCAGTTGTCTGAAAAAACGCGTTTATTTCGGGCTGAAAAACACGTTTTGAAAAGTGTGATGTTACTGCCCCATAACTTACATGGGGTTGACCAAACTTGCAGAAACATGTTTATTTCTGCTGAAAAATACGTTTTGACCCTTTCTGCACACTGGGGTTAAGAGCTGAGTGTGTGGGCTCTTCTGAGCCTTGCTGTTACATGGGGATTCAGTTGTCTGAAAAAACGCGTTTATTTCGGGCTGAAAAACACGTTTTGAAAAGTGTGATGTTACTGCCCCATAACTTACATGGGGTTGACCAAACTTGCAGAAACATGTTTATTTCTGCTGAAAAACACGTTTTGACACTTTGTGTACACTGGGGTTAAGAGCTGAGTGTGTGGGCTCTTCTGAGCCTTGCTGTTACAAGGAGATTTAGTTGTCTGAAAAAACGCGTTTATTTCGGGCTGAAAAACACGTTTTGAAAAGTGTGATGTTACTGCCCCATAACTTACATGGGGTTGACCAAACTTGCAGAAACATGTTTATTTCTGCTGAAAAACACGTTTTCACCCTTTCTGCACACTGCGGTTAAGAGCTGAGTGTGTGGGCTCTTCTGAGCCTTGCTGTTACTAGTAGATTCAGCTGTCTGAAAAAACGCGTTTATTTCGGGCTGAAAAACACGTTTTGAAAAGTGTGATGTTACTGCCCCATAACTTACATGGGGTTGACCAAACTTGCAGAAACATGTTTATTTCTGCTGAAAAACACGTTTTCACCCTTTCTGCACACTGCGGTTAAGAGCTGAGTGTGTGGGCTCTTCTGAGCCTTGCTGTTACTAGTAGATTCAGCTGTCTGAAAAAACGCGTTTATTTCGGGCTGAAAAACACGTTTTGAAAAGTGTGATGTTACTGCCCCATAACTTACATGGGGTTGACCAAACTTGCAGAAACATGTTTATTTCTGCTGAAAAACACGTTTTGACCCTTTCTGCACACTGGGGTTAAGAGCTGAGTGTGTGGGCTCTTCTGAGCCTTGCTGTTACATGGGGATTCAGTTGTCTGAAAAAACGCATTTATTTCGGGCTGAAAAACACGTTTTGAAAAAGTGTGATGTTACTGCCCCATAACTTACATGGGGTTGACCAAACTTGCAGAAACATGTTTATTTCTGCTGAAAAACACGTTTTGACCCTTTCTGCACACTGGAGTTAAGGGCTGAGTGTGTGGGCACTTCTGAGCCTTGCTGTTACAAGTAGATTCAGTTGTCTGAAAAAACGCGTTTATTTCGGGTTGAAAAACACGTTTTGAAAAGTGTGATGTTACTGTCCCATAACTTACATGGGGTTGACCAAACTTGCAGAAACATGTTTATTTCTGCTGAAAAACACGTTTTGACCCTTTCTGCACACTGGAGTTAAAAGGCTGAGTGTGTGGGCACTTCTGAGCCTTGCTGTTACAAGTAGATTCAGCTGTCTGAAAAAACGCGTTTATTTCGGGCTGAAAAACACGTTTTGAAAAGTGTGATGTTACTGCCCCATAACTTACATGGGGTTGACCAAACTTGCAGAAACATGTTTATTTCTGCTGAAAAACACTTTTTGACCCTTTCTGCACACTGGGGTTAAGGGCTGAGTGTGTGGGCACTTCTGAGCCTTGCTGTTACTAGTAGATTCAGCTGTCTGAAAAAACGCGTTTATTTCGGGCTGAAAAACACGTTTTGAAAAGTGTGATGTTACTGCCCCATAACTTACATGGGCTTGACCAAACTTGCAGAAACATGTTTATTTCTGCTGAAAAACACGTTTTGACCCTTTCTGCACACTGGGGTTAAGAGCTGAGTGTGTGGGCTCTTCTGAGCATTGCTGTTACATGGGATTCAGTTGTCTGAAAAAACGCGTTTATATCGGGCTGAAAAACACGTTTTGAAAAGTGTGATGTTACTGCCCCATAACTTACATGGGGTTGACCAAACTTGCAGAAACATGTTTATTTCTGCTGAAAAACACGTTTTGACCCTTTCTGCACACTGGGGTTAAGAGCTGAGTGTGTGGGCTCTTCTGATCCTTGCTGTTACAAGGAGATTCAGTTGTCTGAAAAAACGCGTTTATTTCGGGCTGAAAAACACGTTTTGAAAAGTGTGATGTTACTGCCCATAACTTACATGGGGTTGACCAAACGTGCAGAAACATGTTTATTTCTGCTGAAAAATACGTTTTGACCCTTTCTGCACACTGGGGTTAAGAGCTGAGTGTGTGGGCTCTTCTGAGCCTTGCTGTTACATGGGGATTCAGTTGTCTGAAAAAACGCGTTTATTTCGGGCTGAAAAACACGTTTTGAAAAGTGTGATGTTACTGCCCCATAACTTACATGGGGTTGACCAAACTTGCAGAAACATGTTTATTTCTGCTGAAAAACACGTTTTGACACTTTGTGTACACTGGGGTTAAGAGCTGAGTGATTGGGCTCTTCTGAGCCTTGCTGTTACAAGGAGATTTAGTTGTCTGAAAAAACGCGTTTATTTCGGGCTGAAAAACACGTTTTGAAAAGTGTGATGTTACTGCCCCATAACTTACATGGGGTTGACCAAACTTGCAGAAACATGTTTATTTCTGCTGAAAAACACGTTTTCACCCTTTCTGCACACTGCGGTTAAGAGCTGAGTGTGTGGGCTCTTCTGATCCTTGCTGTTACAAGGAGATTCAGTTGTCTGAAAAAACGCGTTTATTTCGGGCTGAAAAACACGTTTTGAAAAGTGTGATGTTACTGCCCCATAACTTACATGGGGTTGACCAAACTTGCAGAAACATGTTTATTTCTGCTGAAAAACACGTTTTGACACTTTGTGTACACTGGGGTTAAGAGCTGAGTGTGTGGGCTCTTCTGAGCCTTGCTGTTACAAGGAGATTTAGTTGTCTGAAAAAGCGCGTTTATTTCGGGCTGAAAAACACGTTTTGAAAAGTGTGATGTTACTGCCCCATAACTTACATGGGGTTGACCAAACTTGCAGAAACATGTTTATTTCTGCTGAAAAACACGTTTTCACCCTTTCTGCACACTGCGGTTAAGAGCTGAGTGTGTGGGCTCTTCTGAGCCTTGCTGTTACTAGTAGATTCAGCTGTCTGAAAAAACGCGTTTATTTCGGGCTGAAAAACACGTTTTGAAAAGTGTGATGTTACTGCCCCATAACTTACATGGGGTTGACCAAACTTGCAGAAACATGTTTATTTCTGCTGAAAAACACGTTTTCACCCTTTCTGCACACTGCGGTTAAGAGCTGAGTGTGTGGGCTCTTCTGAGCCTTGCTGTTACTAGTAGATTCAGCTGTCTGAAAAAACGCGTTTATTTCGGGCTGAAAACACGTTTTGAAAAGTGTGATGTTACTGCCCCATAACTTACATGGGGTTGACCAAACTTGCAGAAACATGTTTATTTCTGCTGAAAAACACGTTTCACCCTTTCTGCACACTGGGGTTAAGAGCTGAGTGTGTGGGCTCTTCTGAGCCTTGCTGTTACAAGGAGATTCAGTTGTCTGAAAAAACGCGTTTATTTCAGGCTGAAAAACACGTTTTGAAAAGTGTGATGTTACTGCCCCATAACTTACATGGGGTTGACCAAACTTGCAGAAACATGTTTATTTCTGCTGAAAAATACGTTCTGACCCCTTTCTGCACACTGGGGTTAAGAGCTGAGTGTGTGGGCTCTTCTGAGCTTTGCTGTTACAAGGAGATTCAGTTGTCTGAAAAAACGCGTTTATTTCGGGCTGAAAAACACGTTTTGAAAAGTGTGATGTTACTGCCCAATAACTTACATGGGGTTGACCAAACTTGCAGAAACATGTTTATTTCTGCTGAAAAACACGTTTTGACCCTTTCTGCACACTGGGGTTAAGAGCTGAGTGTGTGGGCTCTTCTGAGCCTTGCTGTTACAAGGAGATTCAGTTGTCTGAAAAAACGCGTTTATTTCGGGCTGAAAAACACGTTTTGAAAAGTGTGATGTTACTGCCCCATAACTTACATTGGGTTGTCCAAACTTGCAGAAACATGTTTATTTCTGCTGAAAAACACGTTTTGACCCTTTCTGCACACTGGGGTTAAGAGCTGAGTGTGTGGGCTCTTCTGAACCTTGCTGTTACAAGGAGATTCAGTTGTCTGAAAAAACGCGTTTTATTTCGGGCTGAAAAACACGTTTTGAAAAGTGTGATGTTACTGCCCCATAACTTACATGGGGTTGACCAAACATGCAGAAACATGTTTATTTCTGCTGAAAAACACGTTTTGACCCTTTCTGCAAACTGGGGTTAAGAGCTGAGTGTGTGGGCTCTTCTGAGCCTTGCTGTTACAAGGAGATTCAGTTGTCTGAAAAAACGCGTTTATTTCGGGCTGAAAAATACGTTTTGAAAAGTGTGATGTTACTGCCCCCATAACTTACATGGGGTTGACCAAACTTGCAGAAACATGTTTATTTCTGCTGAAAAACACGTTTTGACCCTTTCTGCACACTGGGGTTAAGAGCTGAGTGTGTGGGCTCTTCTGATCCTTGCTGTTACAAGGAGATTCAGTTGTCTGAAAAAACGCGTTTATTTCGGGCTGAAAAACACGTTTTGAAAAGTGTGATGTTACTGCCCATAACTTACATGGGGTTGACCAAACTTGCAGAAACATGTTTATTTCTGCTGAAAAATACGTTTTGACCCTTTCTGCACACTGGGGTTAAGAGCTGAGTGTGTGGGCTCTTCTGAGCCTTGCTGTTACATGGGGATTCAGTTGTCTGAAAAAACGCGTTTATTTCGGGCTGAAAAACACGTTTTGAAAAGTGTGATGTTACTGCCCCATAACTTACATGGGGTTGACCAAACTTGCAGAAACATGTTTATTTCTGTTAAAAAACACGTTTTGACACTTTCTGTACACTGGGGTTAAGAGCTGAGTGTGTGGGCTCTTCTGAGCCTTGCTGTTACAAGGAAATTCAGTTGTCTGAAAAAACGCGTTTATTTCGGGCTGAAAAACACGTTTTGAAAAGTGTGATGTTACTGCCCCATAACTTACATGGGGTTGACCAAACTTGCAGAAACATGTTTATTTCTGCTGAAAAACACGTTTTGACCCTTTCTGCAAACTGGGGTTAAGAGCTGAGTGTGTGGGCTCTTCTGAGCCTTGCTGTTACAAGGAGATTAAGTTGTCTGAAAAAACGCATTTATTTCGGGTTGAAAAACACGTTTTGAAAAGTGTGATGTTACTGCCCCATAACTTACATGGGGTTGACCAAACTTGCAGAAACATGTTTATTTCTGCTGAAAAACACGTTTTGACCCTTTCTGCACACTGGGGTTAAGAGCTGAGTGTGTGGGCTCTTCTGATCCTTGCTGTTACAAGGAGATTCAGTTGTCTGAAAAAACGCGTTTATTTCGGGCTGAAAAACACGTTTTGAAAAGTGTGATGTTACTGCCCATAACTTACATGGGGTTGACCAAACTTGCAGAAACATGTTTATTTCTGCTGAAAAATACGTTTTGACCCTTTCTGCACACTGGGGTTAAGAGCTGAGTGTGTGGGCTCTTCTGAGCCTTGCTGTTACATGGGGATTCAGTTGTCTGAAAAAACGCGTTTATTTCGGGCTGAAAAACACGTTTTGAAAAGTGTGATGTTACTGCCCCATAACTTACATGGGGTTGACCAAACTTGCAGAAACATGTTTATTTCTGCTGAAAAACACGTTTTGACCCTTTCTGCACACTGGGGTTAAGAGCTGAGTGTGTGGGCTCTTCTGAGCTTTGCTGTTACAAGGAGATTCAGTTGTCTGAAAAAACGCGTTTATTTCGGGCTGAAAAACACGTTTTGAAAAGTGTGATGTTACTGCCCCATAACTTACATGGGGTTGACCAAACTTGCAGAAACATGTTTATTTCTGCTGAAAAATACGTTTTGACCCTTTCTGCACACTGGGGTTAAGAGCTGAGTGTGTGGGCTCTTCTGAGCCTTGCTGTTACATGGGGATTCAGTTGTCTGAAAAAACGCGTTTATTTCGGGCTGAAAAACACGTTTTGAAAAGTGTGATGTTACTGCCCCATAACTTACTTGGGGTTGACCAAACTTGCAGAAACATGTTTATTTCTGCTGAAAAACACGTTTTGACACTTTGTGTACACTGGGGTTAAGAGCTGAGTGTGTGGGCTCTTCTGAGCCTTGCTGTTACAAGGAGATTTAGTTGTCTGAAAAAACGCGTTTATTTCGGGCTGAAAAACACGTTTTGAAAAGTGTGATGTTACTGCCCCATAACTTACATGGGGTTGACCAAACTTGCAGAAACATGTTTATTTCTGCTGAAAAATACGTTCTGACCCTTTCTGCACACTGGGGTTAAGAGCTGAGTGTGTGGGCTCTTCTGAGCTTTGCTGTTACAAGGAGATTCAGTTGTCTGAAAAAAACGCGTTTATTTCGGGCTGAAAAACACGTTTTGAAAAGTGTGATGTTACTGCCCCATAACTTACATGGGGTTGACCAAACTCGCAGAAACATGTTTATTTCTGCTGAAAAACACGTTTTGACACTTTCTGTACACTGGGGTTAAGAGCTGAGTGTGTGGGCTCTTCTGAGCCTTGCTGTTACAAGGAAATTCAGTTGTCTGAAAAAACGCATTTATTTCGGGCTGAAAAACACGTTTTGAAAAGTGTGATGTTACTGCCCCATAACTTACATGGGGTTGACCAAACTTGCAGAAACATGTTTATTTCTGCTGAAAAACACGTTTTGACCCTTTCTGCAAACTGGGGTTAAGAGCTGAGTGTGTGGGCTCTTCTGAGCCTTGCTGTTACAAGGAGATTCAGTTGTCTGAAAAAACGCGTTTATTTCGGGCTGAAAAATACGTTTTGAAAAGTGTGATGTTACTGCCCCATAACTTACATGGGGTTGACCAAACTTGCAGAAACATGTTTATTTCTGCTGAAAAACACGTTTTGACCCTTTCTGCACACTGGGGTTAAGAGCTGAGTGTGTGGGCTCTTCTGATCCTTGCTGTTACAAGGAGATTCAGATGTCTGAAAAAACGCGTTTATTTCGGGCTGAAAAACACGTTTTGAAAAGTGTGATGTTACTGCCCCATAACTTACATGGGGTTGACCAAACTTGCAGAAACATGTTTATTTCTGCTGAAAAATACGTTTTGACCCTTTCTGCACACTGGGGTTAAGAGCTGAGTGTGTGGGCTCTTCTGAGCCTTGCTGTTACATGGGGATTCAGTTGTCTGAAAAAACGCGTTTATTTCGGGCTGAAAAACACGTTTTGAAAAGTGTGATGTTACTGCCCCATAACTTACATGGGGTTGACCAAACTTGCAGAAACATGTTTATTTCTGCTGAAAAACACGTTTTGACACTTTGTGTACACTGGGGTTAAGAGCTGAGTGTGTGGGCTCTTCTGAGCCTTGCTGTTACAAGGAGATTTAGTTGTCTGAAAAAACGCGTTTATTTCGGGCTGAAAAACACGTTTTGAAAAGTGTGATGTTACTGCCCCATAACTTACATGGGGTTGACCAAACTTGCAGAAACATGTTTATTTCTGCTGAAAAACACGTTTTCACCCTTTCTGCACACTGCGGTTAAGAGCTGAGTGTGTGGGCTCTTCTGAGCCTTGCTGTTACTAGTAGATTCAGCTGTCTGAAAAAACGCGTTTATTTCGGGCTGAAAAACACGTTTTGAAAAGTGTGATGTTACTGCCCCATAACTTACATGGGGTTGACCAAACTTGCAGAAACATGTTTATTTCTGCTGAAAAACACGTTTTCACCCTTTCTGCACACTGCGGTTAAGAGCTGAGTGTGTGGGCTCTTCTGAGCCTTGCTGTTACTAGTAGATTCAGCTGTCTGAAAAAACGCGTTTATTTCGGGCTGAAAAACACGTTTTGAAAAGTGTGATGTTACTGCCCCATAACTTACATGGGGTTGACCAAACTTGCAGAAACATGTTTATTTCTGCTGAAAAACACGTTTTGACCCTTTCTGCACACTGGGGTTAAGAGCTGAGTGTGTGGGCTCTTCTGAGCCTTGCTGTTACAAGGAGATTCAGTTGTCTGAAAAAACGCGTTTATTTCGGGCTGAAAAACACGTTTTGAAAAGTGTGATGTTACTGCCCCATAACTTACATGGGGTTGACCAAACTTGCAGAAACATGTTTATTTCTGCTGAAATATACGTTCTGACCCTTTCTGCACACTGGGGTTAAGAGCTGAGTGTGTGGGCTCTTCTGAACCTTGCTGTTACAAGGAGATTCAGTTGTCTGAAAAAACGCGTTTATTTCGGGCTGAAAAACACGTTTTGAAAAGTGTGATGTTACTGCCCCATAACTTACATGGGGTTGACCAAACTTGCAGAAACATGTTTATTTCTGCTGAAAAACACGTTTTGACACTTTCTGTACACTGGGGTTAAGAGCTGAGTGTGTGGGCTCTTCTGAGCCTTGCTGTTACAAGGAGATTCAGTTGTCTGAAAAAACGCGTTTATTTCGGGCTGAAAAACACGTTTTGAAAAGTGTGATGTTACTGCCCCATAACTTACATGGGGTTGACCAAACTTGCAGAAACATGTTTATTTCTGCTGAAAAACACGTTTTCACCCTTTCTGTACACTGGGGTTAAGAGCTGAGTGTGTGGGCTCTTCTGAGCCTTGCTGTTACAAGGAGATTCAGTTGTCTGAAAAAACGCGTTTATTTCGGGCTGAAAAACACGTTTTGAAAAGTGTGATGTTACTGCCCAATAACTTACATGGGGTTGACCAAACTTGCAGAAACATGTTTATTTCTGCTGAAAAACACGTTTTGACCCTTTCTGCACACTGGGGTTAAGAGCTGAGTGTGTGGGCTCTTCTGAGCCTTGCTGTTACATGGGGATTCAGTTGTCTGAAAAAACGCATTTATTTCTGGCTGAAAAACACGTTTTGAAAAGTGTGATGTTACTGCCCCATAACTTACATGGGGTTGACCAAACTTGCAGAAACATGTTTATTTCTGCTGAAAAACACGTTTTGACCCTTTCTGCACACTGGAGTTAAGGGCTGAGTGTGTGGGCACTTCTGAGCCTTGCTGTTACAAGTAGATTCAGTTGTCTGAAAAAACGCGTTTATTTCGGGCTGAAAAACACGTTTTGAAAAGTGTGATGTTACTGCCCCATAACTTACATGGGGTTGACCAAACTTGCAGAAACATGTTTATTTCTGCTGAAAAACACGTTTTGACCCTTTCTGCACACTGGAGTTAAAGGCTGAGTGTGTGGGCACTTCTGAGCCTTGCTGTTACAAGTAGATTCAGCTGTCTGAAAAAACGCGTTTATTTCGGGCTGAAAAACACGTTTTGAAAAGTGTGATGTTACTGCCCCATAACTTACATGGGGTTGACCAAACTTGCAGAAACATGTTTATTTCTGCTGAAAAACACGTTTTGACCCTTTCTGCACACTGGGGTTAAGAGCTGAGTGTGTGGGCTCTTCTGATCCTTGCTGTTACAAGGAGATTCAGATGTCTGAAAAAACGCGTTTATTTCGGGCTGAAAAACACGTTTTGAAAAGTGTGATGTTACTGCCCCATAACTTACATGGGGTTGACCAAACTTGCAGAAACATGTTTATTTCTGCTGAAAAACACGTTTTGACACTTTGTGTACACTGGGGTTAAGAGCTGAGTGTGTGGGCTCTTCTGAGCCTTGCTGTTACAAGGAGATTTAGTTGTCTGAAAAAACGCGTTTATTTCGGGCTGAAAAACACGTTTTGAAAAGTGTGATGTTACTGCCCCATAACTTACATGGGGTTGACCAAACTTGCAGAAACATGTTTATTTCTGCTGAAAAACACGTTTTCACCCTTTCTGCACACTGCGGTTAAGAGCTGAGTGTGTGGGCTCTTCTGAGCCTTGCTGTTACTAGTAGATTCAGCTGTCTGAAAAAACGCGTTTATTTCGGGCTGAAAAACACGTTTTGAAAAGTGTGATGTTACTGCCCCATAACTTACATGGGGTTGACCAAACTTGCAGAAACATGTTTATTTCTGCTGAAAAACACGTTTTCACCCTTTCTGCACACTGCGGTTAAGAGCTGAGTGTGTGGGCTCTTCTGAGCCTTGCTGTTACTAGTAGATTCAGCTGTCTGAAAAAACGCGTTTATTTCGGGCTGAAAAACACGTTTTGAAAAGTGTGATGTTACTGCCCCATAACTTACATGGGGTTGACCAAACTTGCAGAAACATGTTTATTTCTGCTGAAAAACACGTTTTGACCCTTTCTGCACACTGGGGTTAAGAGCTGAGTGTGTGGGCTCTTCTGAGCCTTGCTGTTACAAGGAGATTCAGCTGTCTGAAAAAACGCGTTTATTTCGGGCTGAAAAACACGTTTTGAAAAGTGTGATGTTACTGCCCCATAACTTACATGGGGTTGACCAAACTTGCAGAAACATGTTTATTTCTGCTGAAAAATACGTTCTGACCCTTTCTGCACACTGGGGTTAAGAGCTGAGTGTGTGGGCTCTTCTGAACCTTGCTGTTACAAGGAGATTCAGTTGTCTGAAAAAACGCGTTTATTTCGGGCTGAAAAACACGTTTTGAAAAGTGTGATGTTACTGCCCCATAACTTACATGGGGTTGACCAAACTTGCAGAAACATGTTTATTTCTGCTGAAAAACACGTTTTGACACTTTCTGTACACTGGGGTTAAGAGCTGAGTGTGTGGGCTCTTCTGAGCCTTGCTGTTACAAGGAGATTCAGTTGTCTGAAAAAACGCGTTTATTTCGGGCTGAAAAACACGTTTTGAAAAGTGTGATGTTACTGCCCCATAACTTACATGGGGTTGACCAAACTTGCAGAAACATGTTTATTTCTGCTGAAAAACACGTTTTCACCCTTTCTGTACACTGGGGTTAAGAGCTGAGTGTGTGGGCTCTTCTGAGCCTTGCTGTTACAAGGAGATTCAGTTGTCTGAAAAAACGCGTTTATTTCGGGCTGAAAAACACGTTTTGAAAAGTGTGATGTTACTGCCCAATAACTTACATGGGGTTGACCAAACTTGCAGAAACATGTTTATTTCTGCTGAAAAACACGTTTTGACCCTTTCTGCACACTGGGGTTAAGAGCTGAGTGTGTGGGCTCTTCTGAGCCTTGCTGTTACATGGGGATTCAGTTGTCTGAAAAAACGCATTTATTTCGGGCTGAAAAACACGTTTTGAAAAGTGTGATGTTACTGCCCCATAACTTACATGGGGTTGACCAAACTTGCAGAAACATGTTTATTTCTGCTGAAAAACACGTTTTGACCCTTTCTGCACACTGGAGTTAAGGGCTGAGTGTGTGGGCACTTCTGAGCCTTGCTGTTACAAGTAGATTCAGTTGTCTGAAAAAACGCGTTTATTTCGGGCTGAAAAACACGTTTTGAAAAGTGTGATGTTACTGCCCCATAACTTACATGGGGTTGACCAAACTTGCAGAAACATGTTTATTTCTGCTGAAAAACACGTTTTGACCCTTTCTGCACACTGGAGTTAAAGGCTGAGTGTGTGGGCACTTCTGAGCCTTGCTGTTACAAGTAGATTCAGCTGTCTGAAAAAACGCGTTTATTTCGGGCTGAAAAACACGTTTTGAAAAGTGTGATGTTACTGCCCCATAACTTACATGGGGTTGACCAAACTTGCAGAAACATGTTTATTTCTGCTGAAAAACACTTTTTGACCCTTTCTGCACACTGGGGTTAAGGGCTGAGTGTGTGGGCACTTCTGAGCCTTGCTGTTACTAGTAGATTCAGCTGTCAGAAAAAACGTGTTTATTTCGGGCTGAAAAACACGTTTTGAAAAGTGTGATGTTACTGCCCCATAACTTACATGGGCTTGACCAAACTTGCAGAAACATGTTTATTTCTGCTGAAAAACACGTTTTGACCCTTTCTGCACACTGGGGTTAAGAGCTGAGTGTGTGGGCTCTTCTGAGCATTGCTGTTACATGGGGATTCAGTTGTCTGAAAAAACGCGTTTATTTCGGGCTGAAAAACACGTTTTGAAAAGTGTGATGTTACTGCCCATAACTTACATGGGGTTGACCAAACGTGCAGAAACATGTTTATTTCTGCTGAAAAATACGTTTTGACCCTTTCTGCACACTGGGGTTAAGAGCTGAGTGTGTGGGCTCTTCTGAGCCTTGCTGTTACATGGGGATTCAGTTGTCTGAAAAAACGCGTTTATTTCGGGCTGAAAAACACGTTTTGAAAAGTGTGATGTTACTGCCCCATAACTTACATGGGGTTGACCAAACTTGCAGAAACATGTTTATTTCTGCTGAAAAACACGTTTTGACACTTTGTGTACACTGGGGTTAAGAGCTGAGTGATTGGGCTCTTCTGAGCCTTGCTGTTACAAGGAGATTTAGTTGTCTGAAAAAACGCGTTTATTTCGGGCTGAAAAACACGTTTTGAAAAGTGTGATGTTACTGCCCCATAACTTACATGGGGTTGACCAAACTTGCAGAAACATGTTTATTTCTGCTGAAAAACACGTTTTCACCCTTTCTGCACACTGGGTTTAAGAGCTGAGTGTGTGGGCTCTTCTGATCCTTGCTGTTACAAGGAGATTCAGTTGTCTGAAAAAACGTGTTTATTTCGGGCTGAAAAACACGTTTTGAAAAGTGTGATGTTACTGCCCCATAACTTACATGGGGTTGACCAAACTTGCAGAAACATGTTTATTTCTGCTGAAAAACACGTTTTGACACTTTGTGTACACTGGGGTTAAGAGCTGAGTGTGTGGGCTCTTCTGAGCCTTGCTGTTACAAGGAGATTTAGTTGTCTGAAAAAACGCGTTTATTTCGGGCTGAAAAACACGTTTTGAAAAGTGTGATGTTACTGCCCCATAACTTACATGGGGTTGACCAAACTTGCAGAAACATGTTTATTTCTGCTGAAAAACACGTTTTCACCCTTTCTGAACACTGCGGTTAAGAGCTGAGTGTGTGGGCTCTTCTGAGCCTTGCTGTTACTAGTAGATTCAGCTGTCTGAAAAAACGCGTTTATTTCGGGCTGAAAAACACGTTTTGAAAAGTGTGATGTTACTGCCCCATAACTTACATGGGGTTGACCAAACTTGCAGAAACATGTTTATTTCTGCTGAAAAACACGTTTTCACCCTTTCTGCACACTGCGGTTAAGAGCTGAGTGTGTGGGCTCTTCTGAGCCTTGCTGTTACTAGTAGATTCAGCTGTCTGAAAAAACGCGTTTATTTCGGGCTGAAAAACACGTTTTGAAAAGTGTGATGTTACTGCCCCATAACTTACATGGGGTTGACCAAACTTGCAGAAACATGTTTATTTCTGCTGAAAAACACGTTTTCACCCTTTCTGCACACTGGGGTTAAGAGCTGAGTGTGTGGGCTCTTCAGAGCCTTGCTGTTACAAGGAGATTCAGTTGTCTGAAAAAACGCGTTTATTTCAGGCTGAAAAACACGTTTTGAAAAGTGTGATGTTACTGCCCCATAACTTACATGGGGTTGACCAAACTTGCAGAAACATGTTTATTTCTGCTGAAAAATACGTTCTGACCCTTTCTGCACACTGGGGTTAAGAGCTGAGTGTGTGGGCTCTTCTGAGCTTTGCTGTTACAAGGAGATTCAGTTGTCTGAAAAAACGCGTTTATTTCGGGCTGAAAAACACGTTTTGAAAAGTGTGATGTTACTGCCCAATAACTTACATGGGGTTGACCAAACTTGCAGAAACATGTTTATTTCTGCTGAAAAACACGTTTTGACCCTTTCTGCACACTGGGGTTAAGAGCTGAGTGTGTGGGCTCTTCTGAACCTTGCTGTTACAAGGAGATTCAGTTGTCTGAAAAAACGCGTTTATTTCGGGCTGAAAAACACGTTTTGAAAAGTGTGATGTTACTGCCCCATAACTTACATGGGGTTGACCAAACTTGCAGAAACATGTTTATTTCTGCTGAAAAACACGTTTTGACACTTTCTGTACACTGGGGTTAAGAGCTGAGTGTGTGGGCTCTACTGAGCCTTGCTGTTACAAGGAGATTCAGTTGTCTGAAAAAACGCGTTTATTTCGGGCTGAAAAACACGTTTTGAAAAGTGTGATGTTACTGCCCCATAACTTACATGGGGTTGACCAAACTTGCAGAAACATGTTTATTTCTGCTGAAAAACACGTTTTCACCCTTTCTGCACACTGGGGTTAAGAGCTGAGTGTGTGGGCTCTTCTGAGCCTTGCTGTTACATGGGGATTCAGTTGTCTGAAAAAACGCATTTATTTCGGGCTGAAAAACACGTTTTGAAAAGTGTGATGTTACTGCCCCATAACTTACATGGGGTTGACCAAACTTGCAGAAACATGTTTATTTCTGCTGAAAAACACGTTTTGACCCTTTCTGCACACTGGAGTTAAGGGCTGAGTGTGTGGGCACTTCTGAGCCTTGCTGTTACAAGTAGATTCAGTTGTCTGAAAAAACGCGTTTATTTCGGGCTGAAAAACACGTTTTGAAAAGTGTGATGTTACTGCCCCATAACTTACATGGGGTTGACCAAACTTGCAGAAACATGTTTATTTCTGCTGAAAAATACGTTTTGACCCTTTCTGCACACTGGAGTTAAGAGCTGAGTGTGTGGGCTCTTCTGAGCCTTGCTGTTACATGGGGATTCAGTTGTCTGAAAAAACGCGTTTATTTCGGGCTGAAAAACACGTTTTGAAAAGTGTGATGTTACTGCCCCATAACTTACATGGGGTTGACCAAACTTGCAGAAACATGTTTATTTCTGCTGAAAAACACGTTTTGACACTTTGTGTACACTGGGGTTAAGAGCTGAGTGTGTGGGCTCTTCTGAGCCTTGCTGTTACAAGGAGATTTAGTTGTCTGAAAAAACGCGTTTATTTCGGGCTGAAAAACACGTTTTGAAAAGTGTGATGTTACTGCCCCATAACTTACATGGGGTTGACCAAACTTGCAGAAACATGTTTATTTCTGCTGAAAAACACGTTTTCACCCTTTCTGCACACTGCGGTTAAGAGCTGAGTGTGTGGGCTCTTCTGAGCCTTGCTGTTACTAGTAGATTCAGCTGTCTGAAAAAAAGCGTTTATTTCGGGCTGAAAAACACGTTTTGAAAAGTGTGATGTTACTGCCCCATAACTTACATGGGGTTGACCAAACTTGCAGAAACATGTTTATTTCTGCTGAAAAACACGTTTTGACCCTTTCTGCACACTGGGGTTAAGAGCTGAGTGTGTGGGCTCTTCTGAGCCTTGCTGTTACAAGGAGATTCAGTTGTCTGAAAAAACGCGTTTATTTCGGGCTGAAAAACACGTTTTGAAAAGTGTGATGTTACTGCCCCATAACTTACATGGGGTTGACCAAACTTGCAGAAACATGTTTATTTCTGCTGAAAAATACGTTCTGACCCTTTCTGCACACTGGGGTTAAGAGCTGAGTGTGTGGGCTCTTCTGAACCTTGCTGTTACAAGGAGATTCAGTTGTCTGAAAAAACGCGTTTATTTCGGGCTGAAAAACACGTTTTGAAAAGTGTGATGTTACTGCCCCATAACTTACATGGGGTTGACCAAACTTGCAGAAACATGTTTATTTCTGCTGAAAAACACGTTTTGACACTTTCTGTACACTGGGGTTAAGAGCTGAGTGTGTGGGCTCTTCTGAGCCTTGCTGTTACAAGGAGATTCAGTTGTCTGAAAAAACGCGTTTATTTCGGGCTGAAAAACACGTTTTGAAAAGTGTGATGTTACTGCCCCATAACTTACATGGGGTTGACCAAACTTGCAGAAACATGTTTATTTCTGCTGAAAAACACGTTTTCACCTGTAGAGAAAACCGGTTCAGGGACGCCAAATATGTAATCATAGTGGCTCTCTGAAGGCACCAGTTCTGTAGGGTTTGGGCATTTACTGAGACAATTATTAATTGTAGCAGTAAATCACAAAGTTGATTCTTTTGATGGCTTTAGAATCCAACCATGCGACATAACTCAAACAACGCGCACACACAGGTACTAATACACGAGGATACATTTATTAATACATAGAATATGCATATAAACCTAACAGATCTTATCGAGAGGGTTATCAGAATACAAAAGGTATATTCAATCAGTTACAAAGTGTTACACATATCAAGAGGACATACGTTCAGTATATCATTCATTAAGACCGTTTCGTAAAGTGAACTTGGTTACAACTTCTACATTAGATACTCAAACAAGTACATAACTCTTAGGAATTAAATTGATATCAACTGGTTGGGATAACAATTGAATTCTCGAGCTGTAATGCATTGAAGTTGAATACTCATCCAATCTCTGGGGATTCAGATCTCCTGCGGGCACAAAGAAACAGTTGCAGGCTGTTGCTGTCCAATCCGCGCTCTCTGGCTCCGTGCCAGGCTGTGATGTGCGGCTTGCGACGGTGCGCTGCTGATGCTCACTGTTGGCTTTAACTAGCAAAGTTTGTGCACAGGAGAAAAGATGACTGTGGGTCCCAGCAAGTCAGGAAGAGGACCAGTTCGTTATGATGAAGAGCTAGTTCTGAATAGTGATTCAGCTGTCCACAGTTCCGACCTGTTCACGAGGCCTGCTGCTGGTTACCCTCTGGCAACCTCCACTCTAGACTCTTAGAACAAAGGAAAGTTCTGGCACTCGGACACACTGGCCGTTCCGTGGTTGTCCGGGCTGAGTCTCAGGATGGTCAGGAGGCGCGCTGCGAGAATGTCCTGCCCTTGGGAGCCTTCTGCTCCTGGGCCGTCCTGCCCTGGAATTCTCACAGAATCTTGTTGAATCTGAATCTGAATCTTGTCGAATCTCCCAGGCTCTCTGTGTTGCCTGTTTTTTTTTGGAGGAACTTTAGCTCATTGATTGGCTGAAAGTTCCATGGGCATCAGAGTCCCACGTGGGTTACTCGGCCCTACCGGTCCCTGATTGGTTGATCAAGGTGAGATATGAGTCACTTAGTCCTGACACTTAGTAATGCAGTCCAGATGTCCAACTCGCACTCCCTAGACAGATAGGCACCAATGGATGACCATTGATCATGATAGCCAGGCTTAGCTAAATGCATCCCCCTTTGTGAGCTGTCCTTGGACCTTAAATCACCTTGCATGAATGGTTTCTCTGTGGCGGCACCACAGAGATGAACAGAGAAATGAGGCCTCATTTGGGAAGCTCAGAAACACTTAATTCTGCCTTATTATTAAGCCTCGCCGCTACACACCCTTTCTGTACACTGGGGTTAAGAGCTGAGTGTGTGGGCTCTTCTGAGCCTTGCTGTTACAAGGAGATTCAGTTGTCTGAAAAAACGCGTTTATTTCGGGCTGAAAAACACGTTTTGAAAAGTGTGATGTTACTGCCCAATAACTTACATGGGGTTGACCAAACTTGCAGAAACATGTTTATTTCTGCTGAAAAACACGTTTTGACCCTTTCTGCACACTGGGGTTAAGAGCTGAGTGTGTGGGCTCTTCTGAGCCTTGCTGTTACATGGGGATTCAGTTGTCTGAAAAAACGCATTTATTTCGGGCTGAAAAACACGTTTTGAAAAGTGTGATGTTACTGCCCCATAACTTACATGGGGTTGACCAAACTTGCAGAAACATGTTTATTTCTGCTGAAAAACACGTTTTGACCCTTTCTGCACACTGGAGTTAAGGGCTGAGTGTGTGGGCACTTCTGAGCCTTGCTGTTACAAGTAGATTCAGTTGTCTGAAAAAACGCGTTTATTTCGGGCTGAAAAACACGTTTTGAAAAGTGTGATGTTACTGCCCCATAACTTACATGGGGTTGACCAAACTTGCAGAAACATGTTTATTTCTGCTGAAAAACACGTTTTGACCCTTTCTGCACACTGGAGTTAAAGGCTGAGTGTGTGGGCACTTCTGAGCCTTGCTGTTACAAGTAGATTCAGCTGTCTGAAAAAACGCGTTTATTTCGGGCTGAAAAACACGTTTTGAAAAGTGTGATGTTACTGCCCCATAACTTACATGGGGTTGACCAAACTTGCAGAAACATGTTTATTTCTGCTGAAAAACACTTTTTGACCCTTTCTGCACACTGGGGTTAAGGGCTGAGTGTGTGGGCACTTCTGAGCCTTGCTGTTACTAGTAGATTCAGCTGTCTGAAAAAACGCGTTTATTTCGGGCTGAAAAACACGTTTTGAAAAGTGTGATGTTACTGCCCCATAACTTACATGGGCTTGACCAAACTTGCAGAAACATGTTTATTTCTGCTGAAAAACACGTTTTGACCCTTTCTGCACACTGGGGTTAAGAGCTGAGTGTGTGGGCTCTTCTGAGCATTGCTGTTACATGGGGATTCAGTTGTCTGAAAAAACGCGTTTATATCGGGCTGAAAAACACGTTTTGAAAAGTGTGATGTTACTGCCCCATAACTTACATGGGGTTGACCAAACTTGCAGAAACATGTTTATTTCTGCTGAAAAACACGTTTTGACCCTTTCTGCACACTGGGGTTAAGAGCTGAGTGTGTGGGCTCTTCTGATCCTTGCTGTTACAAGGAGATTCAGTTGTCTGAAAAAACGCGTTTATTTCGGGCTGAAAAACACGTTTTGAAAAGTGTGATGTTACTGCCCATAACTTACATGGGGTTGACCAAACGTGCAGAAACATGTTTATTTCTGCTGAAAAATACGTTTTGACCCTTTCTGCACACTGGGGTTAAGAGCTGAGTGTGTGGGCTCTTCTGAGCCTTGCTGTTACATGGGGATTCAGTTGTCTGAAAAAACGCGTTTATTTCGGGCTGAAAAACACGTTTTGAAAAGTGTGATGTTACTGCCCCATAACTTACATGGGGTTGACCAAACTTGCAGAAACATGTTTATTTCTGCTGAAAAACACGTTTTGACACTTTGTGTACACTGGGGTTAAGAGCTGAGTGATTGGGCTCTTCTGAGCCTTGCTGTTACAAGGAGATTTAGTTGTCTGAAAAAACGCGTTTATTTCGGGCTGAAAAACACGTTTTGAAAAGTGTGATGTTACTGCCCCATAACTTACATGGGGTTGACCAAACTTGCAGAAACATGTTTATTTCTGCTGAAAAACACGTTTTGACACTTTGTGTACACTGGGGTTAAGAGCTGAGTGTGTGGGCTCTTCTGAGCCTTGCTGTTACAAGGAGATTTAGTTGTCTGAAAAAACGCGTTTATTTCGGGCTGAAAAACACGTTTTGAAAAGTGTGATGTTACTGCCCCATAACTTACATGGGGTTGACCAAACTTGCAGAAACATGTTTATTTCTGCTGAAAAACACGTTTTCACCCTTTCTGCACACTGCGGTTAAGAGCTGAGTGTGTGGGCTCTTCTGAGCCTTGCTGTTACTAGTAGATTCAGCTGTCTGAAAAAACGCGTTTATTTCGGGCTGAAAAACACGTTTTGAAAAGTGTGATGTTACTGCCCCATAACTTACATGGGGTTGACCAAACTTGCAGAAACATGTTTATTTCTGCTGAAAAACACGTTTTCACCCTTTCTGCACACTGGGGTTAAGAGCTGAGTGTGTGGGCTCTTCTGAGCCTTGCTGTTACAAGGAGATTCAGTTGTCTGAAAAAACGCGTTTATTTCGGGCTGAAAAACACGTTTTGAAAAGTGTGATGTTACTGCCCCATAACTTACATGGGGTTGACCAAACTTGCAGAAACATGTTTATTTCTGCTGAAAAATACGTTCTGACCCTTTCTGCACACTGGGGTTAAGAGCTGAGTGTGTGGGCTCTTCTGAGCTTTGCTGTTACAAGGAGATTCAGTTGTCTGAAAAAACGCGTTTATTTCGGGCTGAAAAACACGTTTTGAAAAGTGTGATGTTACTGCCCAATAACTTACATGGGGTTGACCAAACTTGCAGAAACATGTTTATTTCTGCTGAAAAACACGTTTTGACCCTTTCTGCACACTGGGGTTAAGAGCTGAGTGTGTGGGCTCTTCTGAGCCTTGCTGTTACAAGGAGATTCAGTTGTCTGAAAAAACGCGTTTATTTCGGGCTGAAAAACACGTTTTGAAAAGTGTGATGTTACTGCCCCATAACTTACATTGGGTTGACCAAACTTGCAGAAACATGTTTATTTCTGCTGAAAAACACGTTTTGACCCTTTCTGCACACTGGGGTTAAGAGCTGAGTGTGTGGGCTCTTCTGAACCTTGCTGTTACAAGGAGATTCAGTTGTCTGAAAAAACGCGTTTATTTCGGGCTGAAAAACACGTTTTGAAAAGTGTGATGTTACTGCCCCATAACTTACATGGGGTTGACCAAACTTGCAGAAACATGTTTATTTCTGCTGAAAAACACGTTTTGACACTTTCTGTACACTGGGGTTAAGAGCTGAGTGTGTGGGCTCTACTGAGCCTTGCTGTTACAAGGAGATTCAGTTGTCTGAAAAAACGCGTTTATTTCGGGCTGAAAAACACGTTTTGAAAAGTGTGATGTTACTGCCCCATAACTTACATGGGGTTGACCAAACTTGCAGAAACATGTTTATTTCTGCTGAAAAACACGTTTTCACCCTTTCTGCACACTGGGGTTAAGAGCTGAGTGTGTGGGCTCTTCTGAGCCTTGCTGTTACATGGGGATTCAGTTGTCTGAAAAAACGCATTTATTTCGGGCTGAAAAACACGTTTTGAAAAGTGTGATGTTACTGCCCCATAACTTACATGGGGTTGACCAAACTTGCAGAAACATGTTTATTTCTGCTGAAAAACACGTTTTGACCCTTTCTGCACACTGGAGTTAAGGGCTGAGTGTGTGGGCACTTCTGAGCCTTGCTGTTACAAGTAGATTCAGTTGTCTGAAAAAACGCGTTTATTTCGGGCTGAAAAACACGTTTTGAAAAGTGTGATGTTACTGCCCCATAACTTACATGGGGTTGACCAAACTTGCAGAAACATGTTTATTTCTGCTGAAAAACACGTTTTGACCCTTTCTGCACACTGGAGTTAAGGGCTGAGTGTGTGGGCACTTCTGAGCCTTGCTGTTACAAGTAGATTCAGCTGTCTGAAAAAACGCGTTTATTTCGGGCTGAAAAACACGTTTTGAAAAGTGTGATGTTACTGCCCCATAACTTACATGGGGTTGACCAAACTTGCAGAAACATGTTTATTTCTGCTGAAAAACACTTTTTGACCCTTTCTGCACACTGGGGTTAAGGGCTGAGTGTGTGGGCACTTCTGAGCCTTGCTGTTACTAGTAGATTCAGCTGTCTGAAAAAACGCGTTTATTTCGGGCTGAAAAACACGTTTTGAAAAGTGTGATGTTACTGCCCCATAACTTACATGGGCTTGACCAAACTTGCAGAAACATGTTTATTTCTGCTGAAAAACACGTTTTGACCCTTTCTGCACACTGGGGTTAAGAGCTGAGTGTGTGGGCTCTTCTGAGCATTGCTGTTACATGGGGATTCAGTTGTCTGAAAAAACGCGTTTATATCGGGCTGAAAAACACGTTTTGAAAAGTGTGATGTTACTGCCCCATAACTTACATGGGGTTGACCAAACTTGCAGAAACATGTTTATTTCTGCTGAAAAACACGTTTTGACCCTTTCTGCACACTGGGGTTAAGAGCTGAGTGTGTGGGCTCTTCTGATCCTTGCTGTTACAAGGAGATTCAGTTGTCTGAAAAAACGCGTTTATTTCGGGCTGAAAAACACGTTTTGAAAAGTGTGATGTTACTGCCCATAAATTACATGGGGTTGACCAAACTTGCAGAAACATGTTTATTTCTGCTGAAAAATACGTTTTGACCCTTTCTGCACACTGGGGTTAAGAGCTGAGTGTGTGGGCTCTTCTGAGCCTTGCTGTTACATGGGGATTCAGTTGTCTGAAAAAACGCGTTTATTTCGGGCTGAAAAACACGTTTTGAAAAGTGTGATGTTACTGCCCCATAACTTACATGGGGTTGACCAAACTTGCAGAAACATGTTTATTTCTGCTGAAAAACACGTTTTGACACTTTGTGTACACTGGGGTTAAGAGCTGAGTGATTGGGCTCTTCTGAGCCTTGCTGTTACAAGGAGATTTAGTTGTCTGAAAAAACGCGTTTATTTCGGGCTGAAAAACACGTTTTGAAAAGTGTGATGTTACTGCCCCATAACTTACATGGGGTTGACCAAACTTGCAGAAACATGTTTATTTCTGCTGAAAAACACGTTTTCACCCTTTCTGCACACTGCGGTTAAGAGCTGAGTGTGTGGGCTCTTCTGATCCTTGCTGTTACAAGGAGATTCAGTTGTCTGAAAAAACGCGTTTATTTCGGGCTGAAAAACACGTTTTGAAAAGTGTGATGTTACTGCCCATAACTTACATGGGGTTGACCAAACTTGCAGAAACATGTTTATTTCTGCTGAAAAATACGTTTTGACCCTTTCTGCACACTGGGGTTAAGAGCTGAGTGTGTGGGCTCTTCTGAGCCTTGCTGTTACATGGGGATTCAGTTGTCTGAAAAAACGCATTTATTTCGGGCTGAAAAACACGTTTTGAAAAGTGTGATGTTACTGCCCCATAACTTACATGGGGTTGACCAAACTTGCAGAAACATGTTTATTTCTGCTGAAAAACACGTTTTGACCCTTTCTGCACACTGGAGTTAAGGGCTGAGTGTGTGGGCACTTCTGAGCCTTGCTGTTACAAGTAGATTCAGCTGTCTGAAAAAACGCGTTTATTTCGGGCTGAAAAACACGTTTTGAAAAGTGTGATGTTACTGCCCCATAACTTACATGGGGTTGACCAAACTTGCAGAAACATGTTTATTTCTGCTGAAAAACACTTTTTGACCCTTTCTGCACACTGGGGTTAAGGGCTGAGTGTGTGGGCACTTCTGAGCCTTGCTGTTACTAGTAGATTCAGCTGTCTGAAAAAACGCGTTTATTTCGGGCTGAAAAACACGTTTTGAAAAGTGTGATGTTACTGCCCCATAACTTACATGGGCTTGACCAAACTTGCAGAAACATGTTTATTTCTGCTGAAAAACACGTTTTGACCCTTTCTGCACACTGGGGTTAAGAGCTGAGTGTGTGGGCTCTTCTGAGCATTGCTGTTACATGGGGATTCAGTTGTCTGAAAAAACGCGTTTATATCGGGCTGAAAAACACGTTTTGAAAAGTGTGATGTTACTGCCCCATAACTTACATGGGGTTGACCAAACTTGCAGAAACATGTTTATTTCTGCTGAAAAATACGTTCTGACCCTTTCTGCACACTGGGGTTAAGAGCTGAGTGTGTGGGCTCTTCTGAGCTTTGCTGTTACAAGGAGATTCAGTTGTCTGAAAAAACGCGTTTATTTCGGGCTGAAAAACACGTTTTGAAAAGTGTGATGTTACTGCCCAATAACTTACATGGGGTTGACCAAACTTGCAGAAACATGTTTATTTCTGCTGAAAAACACGTTTTGACCCTTTCTGCACACTGGGGTTAAGAGCTGAGTGTGTGGGCTCTTCTGAGCCTTGCTGTTACAAGGAGATTCAGTTGTCTGAAAAAACGCGTTTATTTCGGGCTGAAAAACACGTTTTGAAAAGTGTGATGTTACTGCCCCATAACTTACATTGGGTTGACCAAACTTGCAGAAACATGTTTATTTCTGCTGAAAAACACGTTTTGACCCTTTCTGCACACTGGGGTTAAGAGCTGAGTGTGTGGGCTCTTCTGAACCTTGCTGTTACAAGGAGATTCAGTTGTCTGAAAAAACGCGTTTATTTCGGGCTGAAAAACACGTTTTGAAAAGTGTGATGTTACTGCCCCATAACTTACATGGGGTTGACCAAACTTGCAGAAACATGTTTATTTCTGCTGAAAAACACGTTTTGACACTTTCTGTACACTGGGGTTAAGAGCTGAGTGTGTGGGCTCTACTGAGCCTTGCTGTTACAAGGAGATTCAGTTGTCTGAAAAAACGCGTTTATTTCGGGCTGAAAAACACGTTTTGAAAAGTGTGATGTTACTGCCCCATAACTTACATGGGGTTGACCAAACTTGCAGAAACATGTTTATTTCTGCTGAAAAACACGTTTTCACCCTTTCTGCACACTGGGGTTAAGAGCTGAGTGTGTGGGCTCTTCTGAGCCTTGCTGTTACATGGGGATTCAGTTGTCTGAAAAAACGCATTTATTTCGGGCTGAAAAACACGTTTTGAAAAGTGTGATGTTACTGCCCCATAACTTACATGGGGTTGACCAAACTTGCAGAAACATGTTTATTTCTGCTGAAAAACACGTTTTGACCCTTTCTGCACACTGGAGTTAAGGGCTGAGTGTGTGGGCACTTCTGAGCCTTGCTGTTACAAGTAGATTCAGTTGTCTGAAAAAACGCGTTTATTTCGGGCTGAAAAACACGTTTTGAAAAGTGTGATGTTACTGCCCCATAACTTACATGGGGTTGACCAAACTTGCAGAAACATGTTTATTTCTGCTGAAAAACACGTTTTGACCCTTTCTGCACACTGGAGTTAAGGGCTGAGTGTGTGGGCACTTCTGAGCCTTGCTGTTACAAGTAGATTCAGCTGTCTGAAAAAACGCGTTTATTTCGGGCTGAAAAACACGTTTTGAAAAGTGTGATGTTACTGCCCCATAACTTACATGGGGTTGACCAAACTTGCAGAAACATGTTTATTTCTGCTGAAAAACACTTTTTGACCCTTTCTGCACACTGGGGTTAAGGGCTGAGTGTGTGGGCACTTCTGAGCCTTGCTGTTACTAGTAGATTCAGCTGTCTGAAAAAACGCGTTTATTTCGGGCTGAAAAACACGTTTTGAAAAGTGTGATGTTACTGCCCCATAACTTACATGGGCTTGACCAAACTTGCAGAAACATGTTTATTTCTGCTGAAAAACACGTTTTGACCCTTTCTGCACACTGGGGTTAAGAGCTGAGTGTGTGGGCTCTTCTGAGCATTGCTGTTACATGGGGATTCAGTTGTCTGAAAAAACGCGTTTATATCGGGCTGAAAAACACGTTTTGAAAAGTGTGATGTTACTGCCCCATAACTTACATGGGGTTGACCAAACTTGCAGAAACATGTTTATTTCTGCTGAAAAACACGTTTTGACCCTTTCTGCACACTGGGGTTAAGAGCTGAGTGTGTGGGCTCTTCTGATCCTTGCTGTTACAAGGAGATTCAGTTGTCTGAAAAAACGCGTTTATTTCGGGCTGAAAAACACGTTTTGAAAAGTGTGATGTTACTGCCCATAAATTACATGGGGTTGACCAAACTTGCAGAAACATGTTTATTTCTGCTGAAAAATACGTTTTGACCCTTTCTGCACACTGGGGTTAAGAGCTGAGTGTGTGGGCTCTTCTGAGCCTTGCTGTTACATGGGGATTCAGTTGTCTGAAAAAACGCGTTTATTTCGGGCTGAAAAACACGTTTTGAAAAGTGTGATGTTACTGCCCCATAACTTACATGGGGTTGACCAAACTTGCAGAAACATGTTTATTTCTGCTGAAAAACACGTTTTGACACTTTGTGTACACTGGGGTTAAGAGCTGAGTGATTGGGCTCTTCTGAGCCTTGCTGTTACAAGGAGATTTAGTTGTCTGAAAAAACGCGTTTATTTCGGGCTGAAAAACACGTTTTGAAAAGTGTGATGTTACTGCCCCATAACTTACATGGGGTTGACCAAACTTGCAGAAACATGTTTATTTCTGCTGAAAAACACGTTTTCACCCTTTCTGCACACTGCGGTTAAGAGCTGAGTGTGTGGGCTCTTCTGATCCTTGCTGTTACAAGGAGATTCAGTTGTCTGAAAAAACGCGTTTATTTCGGGCTGAAAAACACGTTTTGAAAAGTGTGATGTTACTGCCCATAACTTACATGGGGTTGACCAAACTTGCAGAAACATGTTTATTTCTGCTGAAAAATACGTTTTGACCCTTTCTGCACACTGGGGTTAAGAGCTGAGTGTGTGGGCTCTTCTGAGCCTTGCTGTTACATGGGGATTCAGTTGTCTGAAAAAACGCATTTATTTCGGGCTGAAAAACACGTTTTGAAAAGTGTGATGTTACTGCCCCATAACTTACATGGGGTTGACCAAACTTGCAGAAACATGTTTATTTCTGCTGAAAAACACGTTTTGACCCTTTCTGCACACTGGAGTTAAGGGCTGAGTGTGTGGGCACTTCTGAGCCTTGCTGTTACAAGTAGATTCAGCTGTCTGAAAAAACGCGTTTATTTCGGGCTGAAAAACACGTTTTGAAAAGTGTGATGTTACTGCCCCATAACTTACATGGGGTTGACCAAACTTGCAGAAACATGTTTATTTCTGCTGAAAAACACTTTTTGACCCTTTCTGCACACTGGGGTTAAGGGCTGAGTGTGTGGGCACTTCTGAGCCTTGCTGTTACTAGTAGATTCAGCTGTCTGAAAAAACGCGTTTATTTCGGGCTGAAAAACACGTTTTGAAAAGTGTGATGTTACTGCCCCATAACTTACATGGGCTTGACCAAACTTGCAGAAACATGTTTATTTCTGCTGAAAAACACGTTTTGACCCTTTCTGCACACTGGGGTTAAGAGCTGAGTGTGTGGGCTCTTCTGAGCATTGCTGTTACATGGGGATTCAGTTGTCTGAAAAAACGCGTTTATATCGGGCTGAAAAACACGTTTTGAAAAGTGTGATGTTACTGCCCCATAACTTACATGGGGTTGACCAAACTTGCAGAAACATGTTTATTTCTGCTGAAAAACACGTTTTGACCCTTTCTGCACACTGGGGTTAAGAGCTGAGTGTGTGGGCTCTTCTGATCCTTGCTGTTACAAGGAGATTCAGTTGTCTGAAAAAACGCGTTTATTTCGGGCTGAAAAACACGTTTTGAAAAGTGTGATGTTACTGCCCATAAATTACATGGGGTTGACCAAACTTGCAGAAACATGTTTATTTCTGCTGAAAAATACGTTTTGACCCTTTCTGCACACTGGGGTTAAGAGCTGAGTGTGTGGGCTCTTCTGAGCCTTGCTGTTACATGGGGATTCAGTTGTCTGAAAAAACGCGTTTATTTCGGGCTGAAAAACACGTTTTGAAAAGTGTGATGTTACTGCCCCATAACTTACATGGGGTTGACCAAACTTGCAGAAACATGTTTATTTCTGCTGAAAAACACGTTTTGACACTTTGTGTACACTGGGGTTAAGAGCTGAGTGATTGGGCTCTTCTGAGCCTTGCTGTTACAAGGAGATTTAGTTGTCTGAAAAAACGCGTTTATTTCGGGCTGAAAAACACGTTTTGAAAAGTGTGATGTTACTGCCCCATAACTTACATGGGGTTGACCAAACTTGCAGAAACATGTTTATTTCTGCTGAAAAACACGTTTTCACCCTTTCTGCACACTGCGGTTAAGAGCTGAGTGTGTGGGCTCTTCTGATCCTTGCTGTTACAAGGAGATTCAGTTGTCTGAAAAAACGCGTTTATTTCGGGCTGAAAAACACGTTTTGAAAAGTGTGATGTTACTGCCCATAACTTACATGGGGTTGACCAAACTTGCAGAAACATGTTTATTTCTGCTGAAAAATACGTTTTGACCCTTTCTGCACACTGGGGTTAAGAGCTGAGTGTGTGGGCTCTTCTGAGCCTTGCTGTTACATGGGGATTCAGTTGTCTGAAAAAACGCATTTATTTCGGGCTGAAAAACACGTTTTGAAAAGTGTGATGTTACTGCCCCATAACTTACATGGGGTTGACCAAACTTGCAGAAACATGTTTATTTCTGCTGAAAAACACGTTTTGACCCTTTCTGCACACTGGAGTTAAGGGCTGAGTGTGTGGGCACTTCTGAGCCTTGCTGTTACAAGTAGATTCAGTTGTCTGAAAAAACGCGTTTATTTCGGGCTGAAAAACACGTTTTGAAAAGTGTGATGTTACTGCCCCATAACTTACATGGGGTTGACCAAACTTGCAGAAACATGTTTATTTCTGCTGAAAAACACGTTTTGACCCTTTCTGCACACTGGAGTTAAAGGCTGAGTGTGTGGGCACTTCTGAGCCTTGCTGTTACAAGTAGATTCAGCTGTCTGAAAAAACGCGTTTATTTCGGGCTGAAAAACACGTTTTGAAAAGTGTGATGTTACTGCCCCATAACTTACATGGGGTTGACCAAACTTGCAGAAACATGTTTATTTCTGCTGAAAAACACTTTTTGACCCTTTCTGCACACTGGGGTTAAGGGCTGAGTGTGTGGGCACTTCTGAGCCTTGCTGTTACTAGTAGATTCAGCTGTCTGAAAAAACGCGTTTATTTCGGGCTGAAAAACACGTTTTGAAAAGTGTGATGTTACTGCCCCATAACTTACATGGGCTTGACCAAACTTGCAGAAACATGTTTATTTCTGCTGAAAAACACGTTTTGACCCTTTCTGCACACTGGGGTTAAGAGCTGAGTGTGTGGGCTCTTCTGAGCATTGCTGTTACATGGGGATTCAGTTGTCTGAAAAAACGCGTTTATATCGGGCTGAAAAACACGTTTTGAAAAGTGTGATGTTACTGCCCCATAACTTACATGGGGTTGACCAAACTTGCAGAAACATGTTTATTTCTGCTGAAAAACACGTTTTGACCCTTTCTGCACACTGGGGTTAAGAGCTGAGTGTGTGGGCTCTTCTGAGCCTTGCTGTTACAAGGAGATTTAGTTGTCTGAAAAAACGCGTTTATTTCGGGCTGAAAAACACGTTTTGAAAAGTGTGATGTTACTGCCCATAACTTACATGGGGTTGACCAAACTTGCAGAAACATGTTTATTTCTGCTGAAAAATACGTTTTGACCCTTTCTGCACACTGGGGTTAAGAGCTGAGTGTGTGGGCTCTTCTGAGCCTTGCTGTTACATGGGGATTCAGTTGTCTGAAAAAACGCATTTATTTCGGGCTGAAAAACACGTTTTGAAAAGTGTGATGTTACTGCCCCATAACTTACATGGGGTTGACCAAACTTGCAGAAACATGTTTATTTCTGCTGAAAAACACGTTTTGACACTTTGTGTACACTGGGGTTAAGAGCTGAGTGTGTGGGCTCTTCTGAGCCTTGCTGTTACAAGGAGATTTAGTTGTCTGAAAAAACGCGTTTATTTCGGGCTGAAAAACACGTTTTGAAAAGTGTGATGTTACTGCCCCATAACTTACATGGGGTTGACCAAACTTGCAGAAACATGTTTATTTCTGCTGAAAAACACGTTTTCACCCTTTCTGCACACTGCGGTTAAGAGCTGAGTGTGTGGGCTCTTCTGAGCCTTGCTGTTACTAGTAGATTCAGCTGTCTGAAAAAACGCGTTTATTTCGGGCTGAAAAACACGTTTTGAAAAGTGTGATGTTACTGCCCCATAACTTACATGGGGTTGACCAAACTTGCAGAAACATGTTTATTTCTGCTGAAAAACACGTTTTCACCCTTTCTGCACACTGCGGTTAAGAGCTGAGTGTGTGGGCTCTTCTGAGCTTTGCTGTTACTAGTAGATTCAGCTGTCTGAAAAAACGCGTTTATTTCGGGCTGAAAAACACGTTTTGAAAAGTGTGATGTTACTGCCCCATAACTTACATGGGGTTGACCAAACTTGCAGAAACATGTTTATTTCTGCTGAAAAACACGTTTTCACCCTTTCTGCACACTGGGGTTAAGAGCTGAGTGTGTGGGCTCTTCTGAGCCTTGCTGTTACAAGGAGATTCAGTTGTCTGAAAAAACGCGTTTATTTCGGGCTGAAAAACACGTTTTGAAAAGTGTGATGTTACTGCCCCATAACTTACATGGGGTTGACCAAACTTGCAGAAACATGTTTATTTCTGCTGAAAAATACGTTCTGACCCTTTCTGCACACTGGGGTTAAGAGCTGAGTGTGTGGGCTCTTCTGAGCTTTGCTGTTACAAGGAGATTCAGTTGTCTGAAAAAACGCGTTTATTTCGGGCTGAAAAACACGTTTTGAAAAGTGTGATGTTACTGCCCCATAACTTACATGGGGTTGACCAAACTTGCAGAAACATGTTTATTTCTGCTGAAAAACACGTTTTGACCCTTTCTGCAAACTGGGGTTAAGAGCTGAGTGTGTGGGCTCTTCTGAGCCTTGCTGTTACAAGGAGATTCAGTTGTCTGAAAAAACGCGTTTATTTCGGGCTGAAAAACACGTTTTGAAAAGTGTGATGTTACTGCCCAATAACTTACATGGGGTTGACCAAACTTGCAGAAACATGTTTATTTCTGCTGAAAAATACGTTCTGACCCTTTCTGCACACTGGGGTTAAGAGCTGAGTGTGTGGGCTCTTCTGAGCTTTGCTGTTACAAGGAGATTCAGTTGTCTGAAAAAAACGCGTTTATTTCGGGCTGAAAAACACGTTTTGAAAAGTGTGATGTTACTGCCCCATAACTTACATGGGGTTGACCAAACTTGCAGAAACATGTTTATTTCTGCTGAAAAACACGTTTTGACACTTTCTGTACACTGGGGTTAAGAGCTGAGTGTGTGGGCTCTTCTGAGCCTTGCTGTTACAAGGAAATTCAGTTGTCTGAAAAAACGCGTTTATTTCGGGCTGAAAAACACGTTTTGAAAAGTGTGATGTTACTGCCCCATAACTTACATGGGGTTGACCAAACTTGCAGAAACATGTTTATTTCTGCTGAAAAATACGTTCTGACACTTTCTGTACACTGGGGTTAAGAGCTGAGTGTGTGGGCTCTTCTGAGCCTTGCTGTTACAAGGAAATTCAGTTGTCTGAAAAAACGCGTTTATTTCGGGCTGAAAAACACGTTTTGAAAAGTGTGATGTTACTGCCCCATAACTTACATGGGGTTGACCAAACTTGCAGAAACATGTTTATTTCTGCTGAAAAACACGTTTTGACCCTTTCTGCAAACTGGGGTTAAGAGCTGAGTGTGTGGGCTCTTCTGAGCCTTGCTGTTACAAGGAGATTCAGTTGTCTGAAAAAACGCGTTTATTTCGGGCTGAAAAACACGTTTTGAAAAGTGTGATGTTACTGCCCAATAACTTACATGGGGTTGACCAAACTTGCAGAAACATGTTTATTTCTGCTGAAAAACACGTTTTGACCCTTTCTGCACACTGGGGTTAAGAGCTGAGTGTGTGGGCTCTTCTGAGCCTTGCTGTTACAAGGAGATTCAGTTGTCTGAAAAAACGCGTTTATTTCGGGCTGAAAAACACGTTTTGAAAAGTGTGATGTTACTGCCCCATAACTTACATTGGGTTGACCAAACTTGCAGAAACATGTTTATTTCTGCTGAAAAACACGTTTTGACCCTTTCTGCACACTGGGGTTAAGAGCTGAGTGTGTGGGCTCTTCTGAACCTTGCTGTTACAAGGAGATTCAGTTGTCTGAAAAAACGCGTTTATTTCGGGCTGAAAAACCCGTTTTGAAAAGTGTGATGTTACTGCCCCATAACTTACATGGGGTTGACCAAACTTGCAGAAACATGTTTATTTCTGCTGAAAAACACGTTTTGACACTTTCTGTACACTGGGGTTAAGAGCTGAGTGTGTGGGCTCTTCTGAGCCTTGCTGTTACAAGGAGATTCAGTTGTCTGAAAAAACGCGTTTATTTCGGGCTGAAAAACACGTTTTGAAAAGTGTGATGTTACTGCCCCATAACTTACATGGGGTTGACCAAACTTGCAGAAACATGTTTATTTCTGCTGAAAAACACGTTTTGACCCTTTCTGCACACTGGGGTTAAGAGCTGAGTGTGTGGGCTCTTCTGAGCCTTGCTGTTACATGGGGATTCAGTTGTCTGAAAAAACGCATTTATTTCGGGCTGAAAAACACGTTTTGAAAAGTGTGATGTTACTGCCCCATAACTTACATGGGGTTGACCAAACTTGCAGAAACATGTTTATTTCTGCTGAAAAACACGTTTTGACCCTTTCTGCACACTGGAGTTAAGGGCTGAGTGTGTGGGCACTTCTGAGCCTTGCTGTTACAAGTAGATTCAGTTGTCTGAAAAAACGCGTTTATTTCGGGCTGAAAAACACGTTTTCAAAAGTGTGATGTTACTGCCCCATAACTTACATGGGGTTGACCAAACTTGCAGAAACATGTTTATTTCTGCTGAAAAACACTTTTTGACCCTTTCTGCACACTGGGGTTAAGGGCTGAGTGTGTGGGCACTTCTGAGCCTTGCTGTTACTAGTAGATTCAGCTGTCTGAAAAAACGCGTTTATTTCGGGCTGAAAAACACGTTTTGAAAAGTGTGATGTTACTGCCCCATAACTTACATGGGCTTGACCAAACTTGCAGAAACATGTTTATTTCTGCTGAAAAACACGTTTTGACCCTTTCTGCACACTGGGGTTAAGAGCTGAGTGTGTGGGCTCTTCTGAGCATTGCTGTTACATGGGGATTCAGTTGTCTGAAAAAACGCGTTTATATCGGGCTGAAAAACACGTTTTGAAAAGTGTGATGTTACTGCCCCATAACTTACATGGGGTTGACCAAACTTGCAGAAACATGTTTATTTCTGCTGAAAAACACGTTTTGACCCTTTCTGCACACTGGGGTTAAGAGCTGAGTGTGTGGGCTCTTCTGATCCTTGCTGTTACAAGGAGATTCAGTTGTCTGAAAAAACGCGTTTATTTCGGGCTGAAAAACACGTTTTGAAAAGTGTGATGTTACTGCCCATAAATTACATGGGGTTGACCAAACTTGCAGAAACATGTTTATTTCTGCTGAAAAATACGTTTTGACCCTTTCTGCACACTGGGGTTAAGAGCTGAGTGTGTGGGCTCTTCTGAGCCTTGCTGTTACATGGGGATTCAGTTGTCTGAAAAAACGCGTTTATTTCGGGCTGAAAAACACGTTTTGAAAAGTGTGATGTTACTGCCCCATAACTTACATGGGCTTGACCAAACTTGCAGAAACATGTTTATTTCTGCTGAAAAACACGTTTTGACCCTTTCTGCACACTGGGGTTAAGAGCTGAGTGTGTGGGCTCTTCTGAGCATTGCTGTTACATGGGGATTCAGTTGTCTGAAAAAACGCGTTTATATCGGGCTGAAAAACACGTTTTGAAAAGTGTGATGTTACTGCCCCATAACTTACATGGGGTTGACCAAACTTGCAGAAACATGTTTATTTCTGCTGAAAAACACGTTTTGACCCTTTCTGCACACTGGGGTTAAGAGCTGAGTGTGTGGGCTCTTCTGATCCTTGCTGTTACAAGGAGATTCAGTTGTCTGAAAAAACGCGTTTATTTCGGGCTGAAAAACACGTTTTGAAAAGTGTGATGTTACTGCCCATAAATTACATGGGGTTGACCAAACTTGCAGAAACATGTTTATTTCTGCTGAAAAATACGTTTTGACCCTTTCTGCACACTGGGGTTAAGAGCTGAGTGTGTGGGCTCTTCTGAGCCTTGCTGTTACATGGGGATTCAGTTGTCTGAAAAAACGCGTTTATTTCGGGCTGAAAAACACGTTTTGAAAAGTGTGATGTTACTGCCCCATAACTTACATGGGGTTGACCAAACTTGCAGAAACATGTTTATTTCTGCTGAAAAACACGTTTTGACACTTTGTGTACACTGGGGTTAAGAGCTGAGTGATTGGGCTCTTCTGAGCCTTGCTGTTACAAGGAGATTTAGTTGTCTGAAAAAACGCGTTTATTTCGGGCTGAAAAACACGTTTTGAAAAGTGTGATGTTACTGCCCCATAACTTACATGGGGTTGACCAAACTTGCAGAAACATGTTTATTTCTGCTGAAAAACACGTTTTCACCCTTTCTGCACACTGCGGTTAAGAGCTGAGTGTGTGGGCTCTTCTGATCCTTGCTGTTACAAGGAGATTCAGTTGTCTGAAAAAACGCGTTTATTTCGGGCTGAAAAACACGTTTTGAAAAGTGTGATGTTACTGCCCATAACTTACATGGGGTTGACCAAACTTGCAGAAACATGTTTATTTCTGCTGAAAAATACGTTTTGACCCTTTCTGCACACTGGGGTTAAGAGCTGAGTGTGTGGGCTCTTCTGAGCCTTGCTGTTACATGGGGATTCAGTTGTCTGAAAAAACGCATTTATTTCGGGCTGAAAAACACGTTTTGAAAAGTGTGATGTTACTGCCCCATAACTTACATGGGGTTGACCAAACTTGCAGAAACATGTTTATTTCTGCTGAAAAACACGTTTTGACCCTTTCTGCACACTGGAGTTAAGGGCTGAGTGTGTGGGCACTTCTGAGCCTTGCTGTTACAAGTAGATTCAGTTGTCTGAAAAAACGCGTTTATTTCGGGCTGAAAAACACGTTTTGAAAAGTGTGATGTTACTGCCCCATAACTTACATGGGGTTGACCAAACTTGCAGAAACATGTTTATTTCTGCTGAAAAACACGTTTTGACCCTTTCTGCACACTGGAGTTAAAGGCTGAGTGTGTGGGCTCTACTGAGCCTTGCTGTTACAAGGAGATTCAGTTGTCTGAAAAAACGCGTTTATTTCGGGCTGAAAAACACGTTTTGAAAAGTGTGATGTTACTGCCCCATAACTTACATGGGGTTGACCAAACTTGCAGAAACATGTTTATTTCTGCTGAAAAACACGTTTTGACCCTTTCTGCACACTGGGGTTAAGAGCTGAGAGTGTGGGCTCTTCTGAGCCTTGCTGTTACATGGGGATTCAGTTGTCTGAAAAAACGCATTTATTTCGGGCTGAAAAACACGTTTTGAAAAGTGTGATGTTACTGCCCCATAACTTACATGGGGTTGACCAAACTTGCAGAAACATGTTTATTTCTGCTGAAAAACACGTTTTGACCCTTTCTGCACACTGGAGTTAAGGGCTGAGTGTGTGGGCACTTCTGAGCCTTGCTGTTACAAGTAGATTCAGTTGTCTGAAAAAACGCGTTTATTTCGGGCTGAAAAACACGTTTTGAAAAGTGTGATGTTACTGCCCCATAACTTACATGGGGTTGACCAAACTTGCAGAAACATGTTTATTTCTGCTGAAAAACACGTTTTGACCCTTTCTGCACACTGGAGTTAAGGGCTGAGTGTGTGGGCACTTCTGAGCCTTGCTGTTACAAGTAGATTCAGCTGTCTGAAAAAACGCGTTTATTTCGGGCTGAAAAACACGTTTTGAAAAGTGTGATGTTACTGCCCCATAACTTACATGGGGTTGACCAAACTTGCAGAAACATGTTTATTTCTGCTGAAAAACACTTTTTGACCCTTTCTGCACACTGGGGTTAAGGGCTGAGTGTGTGGGCACTTCTGAGCCTTGCTGTTACTAGTAGATTCAGCTGTCTGAAAAAACGCGTTTATTTCGGGCTGAAAAACACGTTTTGAAAAGTGTGATGTTACTGCCCCATAACTTACATGGGCTTGACCAAACTTGCAGAAACATGTTTATTTCTGCTGAAAAACACGTTTTGACCCTTTCTGCACACTGGGGTTAAGAGCTGAGTGTGTGGGCTCTTCTGAGCATTGCTGTTACATGGGGATTCAGTTGTCTGAAAAAACGCGTTTATATCGGGCTGAAAAACACGTTTTGAAAAGTGTGATGTTACTGCCCCATAACTTACATGGGGTTGACCAAACTTGCAGAAACATGTTTATTTCTGCTGAAAAACACGTTTTGACCCTTTCTGCACACTGGGGTTAAGAGCTGAGTGTGTGGGCTCTTCTGATCCTTGCTGTTACAAGGAGATTCAGTTGTCTGAAAAAACGCGTTTATTTCGGGCTGAAAAACACGTTTTGAAAAGTGTGATGTTACTGCCCATAAATTACATGGGGTTGACCAAACTTGCAGAAACATGTTTATTTCTGCTGAAAAATACGTTTTGACCCTTTCTGCACACTGGGGTTAAGAGCTGAGTGTGTGGGCTCTTCTGAGCCTTGCTGTTACATGGGGATTCAGTTGTCTGAAAAAACGCGTTTATTTCGGGCTGAAAAACACGTTTTGAAAAGTGTGATGTTACTGCCCCATAACTTACATGGGGTTGACCAAACTTGCAGAAACATGTTTATTTCTGCTGAAAAACACGTTTTGACACTTTGTGTACACTGGGGTTAAGAGCTGAGTGATTGGGCTCTTCTGAGCCTTGCTGTTACAAGGAGATTTAGTTGTCTGAAAAAACGCGTTTATTTCGGGCTGAAAAACACGTTTTGAAAAGTGTGATGTTACTGCCCCATAACTTACATGGGGTTGACCAAACTTGCAGAAACATGTTTATTTCTGCTGAAAAACACGTTTTCACCCTTTCTGCACACTGCGGTTAAGAGCTGAGTGTGTGGGCTCTTCTGATCCTTGCTGTTACAAGGAGATTCAGTTGTCTGAAAAAACGCGTTTATTTCGGGCTGAAAAACACGTTTTGAAAAGTGTGATGTTACTGCCCATAACTTACATGGGGTTGACCAAACTTGCAGAAACATGTTTATTTCTGCTGAAAAATACGTTTTGACCCTTTCTGCACACTGGGGTTAAGAGCTGAGTGTGTGGGCTCTTCTGAGCCTTGCTGTTACATGGGGATTCAGTTGTCTGAAAAAACGCATTTATTTCGGGCTGAAAAAACACGTTTTGAAAAGTGTGATGTTACTGCCCCATAACTTACATGGGGTTGACCAAACTTGCAGAAACATGTTTATTTCTGCTGAAAAACACGTTTTGACCCTTTCTGCACACTGGAGTTAAAGGCTGAGTGTGTGGGCACTTCTGAGCCTTGCTGTTACAAGTAGATTCAGTTGTCTGAAAAAACGCGTTTATTTCGGGCTGAAAAACACGTTTTGAAAAGTGTGATGTTACTGCCCCATAACTTACATGGGGTTGACCAAACTTGCAGAAACATGTTTATTTCTGCTGAAAAACACGTTTTGACCCTTTCTGCACACTGGAGTTAAGGGCTGAGTGTGTGGGCACTTCTGAGCCTTGCTGTTACAAGTAGATTCAGCTGTCTGAAAAAACGCGTTTATTTCGGGCTGAAAAACACGTTTTGAAAAGTGTGATGTTACTGCCCCATAACTTACATGGGGTTGACCAAACTTGCAGAAACATGTTTATTTCTGCTGAAAAACACTTTTTGACCCTTTCTGCACACTGGGGTTAAGGGCTGAGTGTGTGGGCACTTCTGAGCCTTGCTGTTACTAGTAGATTCAGCTGTCTGAAAAAACGCGTTTATTTCGGGCTGAAAAACACGTTTTGAAAAGTGTGATGTTACTGCCCCATAACTTACATGGGCTTGACCAAACTTGCAGAAACATGTTTATTTCTGCTGAAAAACACGTTTTGACCCTTTCTGCACACTGGGGTTAAGAGCTGAGTGTGTGGGCTCTTCTGAGCATTGCTGTTACATGGGGATTCAGTTGTCTGAAAAAACGCGTTTATATCGGGCTGAAAAACACGTTTTGAAAAGTGTGATGTTACTGCCCCATAACTTACATGGGGTTGACCAAACTTGCAGAAACATGTTTATTTCTGCTGAAAAACACGTTTTGACCCTTTCTGCACACTGGGGTTAAGAGCTGAGTGTGTGGGCTCTTCTGATCCTTGCTGTTACAAGGAGATTCAGTTGTCTGAAAAAACGCGTTTATTTCGGGCTGAAAAACACGTTTTGAAAAGTGTGATGTTACTGC